>NW_011888882.1:3280985-3329361 GCF_000151845.1 Pteropus vampyrus
CTACAGACCAATATCTCTTATGATATTAATGTAAGAAAATATTAGCAAATCAAATTGAAAAAAAAAATGTATGCAAAGAATTATATACCATGACTAAGTGGGATTTATCCAAGATATGCAAGGCTGATTCAACATTCAAAAATCAATTAATGTAATCCATAAGATCAACAGACTAAAAATGAAAAAGCACAACATACAATAGATGCAGAAAGTGCATTTGACAAAATCTAATATCCATTCACTATAAAAACTCTCAGTAAACTAGGAATTGAGAATTTTCTTAACTGTATAAAGACTATCTACAAAAATCTTAAAGCTAACATTATAGTTAATGGTGATAACTTTAAAGCTGTCCCTCTAAGATTAGGCAGAAGGCAAGGATATCCCTCTCATCGCTCCTTTTCTACATTATACTGGAAGTTTTGCTAATACTATAAGACAAGAAAAGGAAATAAAAGATATTCAGCTTGGGAAGGAAGATTTAAAACTGTTATTGCTTGCAAATACATGATTGTCTATGTAGAAAATCCAAAAGAATATAACAAAGTTGCAGGATACAAGGTTAATATGTGAAGTCAGTAGCTTTCTTATGTAGTAACAATGAACAAATAGAATTTGAAATTAGAAACATAATTTCATTTTTATTAGCAATCTCCCAAAATTAAATACTTAGATCTAAATGTATAAGCTCTTTAGAAGAAAATTATAAAACTCTAATGAATGAAATTAAACTAAGTAAATGAAGAGATAGTCCATGTTTATGGGTAGGAAGACTCAACGTGGTCAAGATGTTAGTTCTTCCCAACTTGATTTATAGATTCATTGTGATCCAAAGCCCAGAAAGATACTCTTGTAAATATATTTAACAAAGGAGCAAAGGAAATACAATGGAGCAGAGATGATCTCTTCAACAAATAGCTTTGAAACAACTGTACATTCACATGGAAAAAATGAATCTAGACCTTACACCCTTCACCAAAATTAACTCAAAATGGATTGTAGATTTAGATGTAAAATGAAAACTATAAAACTTTTAGAAGATAACATAGGAGAAAGCCTAGATGACCTTGGGTATTGTAATACTTTTTCAGATACAACACTCAAAACAATCCATGAAAAAAATTTGATAAGTTGGACTTTATTAAAGTTAAAAACTTCTGTGTGAAAAACAATATCAAGAGATTTAGAAGACAAGTCACAGAGTGGGAGAAAATATTTTCAGAAGACACATCTGATAAAGGACTAGTATCTAAAATATAACGAACACTTAAAAATTCAACAATAAGAAAACAATCTGATTAAAAAATGAGCCAAAGACTTTAATGGAAACCTCACCAAAGAAGATATTCAGATGGCATATGAGCACATAAAAAGATGCATCACATCATATATTATGAGGGAAATGAAAATTAAAACTGTGATACTGCCTCACACAGAATGGACAAAATCTAGAACACTGACAACACCTAATGCTGGTGAAGCAACAAAAACTCTCATTTGTTGCTGGCTGGAATGCAAAATGGTACAGCCACTTTGGAAGGCAATTTGGTGGCTTCTTATAAAACTAAATATACATACTCTTATCACATGATTCAGCAATTGCACTCTTTATTATTTACCGAAAGGAACTGAAAACAAGTCCACGCAAAAATCTGCATGCAGATGTTTCTAGTAACTTTATTAATAATTGTCAGAACAGAAGCAACCAAGATGTTCTTCAGTAGGGAAATGGATAAACTGTGATATATCCAGACAATGGAATATTATTCATTGCTAAACAAGAAAGGTACAATGAAGCTATTAAAAGACATGGAGGAAATGAGTGTATATTACTAAGTGAAAAGAGTCAAGGTGAAAAAGTTCCTTGCTGTATGTGCCCAACTATATGACAACTTAGAAAAGGCAAAATTATAGAGACAGTAAAAAGATCAGTGGTTGCTATGGTTTTGTGCATGTGTGTAGGGGGGGAGGTAAATAGGCAGAGTATAGAGGATTTTTAGGGCAGCAAAATTACTGTATGTGATATTATAATAATGGATTTATTTCATAGATTTTTTTGCAAACCCATAGAATGTACAACACCAGTATAAGGTGAAATATGAACTTTGGGTAATAATGATATGTCACTCTAGGCTCATCCTTGGTAAAAAATGTACCATTCTGGTGAGTGATGTTGATAATGTGGGAGACTATGCATGTGTGGGGACAGGGAATAAATGAAAAATCTCTATACTTTCCTCTCAATTTTGTTGAAAACTTAAAACTGCTCTAAAAAAAATGACATCTTTGAAAAAAATAACATTCACCATTAAAAATAAAACAACAACAAAAATAATTGGCCTTTGTACTCTGCTGCATAACTCCTTTCCTCAGACAATGAATGCTGCTATCCGAATGTGGGAAAGATGTGTGAATGCATCAGGGGCAAGCTTGATTGCGAACTTGAGAAGTAATTCTTCCAGACTGTTATAATAACTGTATTTTTCTTAGGTCTCAGTTTAGGAAAAATCAAAGTGAGGGATCACACGATTAACTTCTGAGTCAGAAAAGCATAGAAAAACACAGCATAGGTGCTTACATTTTAATCTACCTTTTATTACTCACTTCTAGTGTGATCTTAAGAAAAACACTTAATTTTTCAGAACCATAAGTTATCAACTTATAAAATAGGGGCTAATAATATTTTTCTAAGATGGTTTTGCTATTTTAAAGTGAATAAGATCACTTATACAAAGCACTGTGATATGTCAAAAAATACTATGTAAAGTTTAGAAAACATTAGCCATTCTGTCTCTGTTTTTGAAACAAGATGTTTCAAAATAATTGCTTGGTTTGCATTGGACTCTATTTGCTCAATGTCGGCTTCTAAGAAATGGATGTATAATAATATTTTATTGAATCATTGACAATTTTATTCTCCAAATATCATTTATCAGGATTATAACATTATTATGTATCACTTTGTGACAGTTACTTATTTATAACAATTATATATTTCTATGGGTGTTATCAGCCCAAATTTTACCTAGAGATTATTAACCATATTATTTAGCCATATTTTACCTTATTGTAACCATATGCCAACATGTTTGAATAACACTCTTGAGAATGAAGACACTAAATAGGATATATTCATCAAAAGATGTTATTAACTAATTCCGACTAGAATAACAGATAAAAAGGCCATTTCACCCTTTGCTTAATGCTATTGAAAGAATACACACCAAACTGTTGGATGTATATAGGAGTAGGAGATAGCTCTAGTGAATAAACCATTGACCACTGAGAAATGGTCAAAAGAGCTTGAGTCTTTAAAACCAAATTTGGAACTTGCAGTAGAAATGTCAGCATGCGACTATTTTTAAAAGGATAATGCCCAGGAGAGTCTCTGCCAGAGGGTACGATATCAGCAGCAGAAAGAACTAAATGTTAACAAATAAATGCTAAAGCTAAGGAGATGCTGTTGATGGCCGGAAGGGCCTTGCCAGAGTCGAGTGGCTGTATTCGGAGAGGCCAGAAGAAGAATCAGGAAGAGTGCCCACAAGAGTCTTTCAACAGCTGCTTTGGCCAGAGGAAACTCCTGCCAAAGAACATTGGTGCCAGCCAAATAAAATCTGCCCTACCTTTCTTTCCTCTTATCCCTCCCTCCTTCCTCGGCCCAGTGAGTGAGCTTCAAAAAAGAGAAGGCTAAGATAGGAAAATAAAGGTAGACCAACCACACATCCCTTTGCCTCTGAAGAAGATAACCAGCCTACTGTAGGTCCAAACTGGAGGATTAAAAAAAATTTAACCTTAAATTCTAGAGAGTAAACCTCTCCCCACCTTGTGTTAGACATATTAGTTAATAAATGATACTTTTTGTACTAGAATTGACTGGAGGGATTTTTTTTTTTTTATTATTTGAGAGTAGTAAACTATGAACCTTGCTCAAGATTATCTGAGAAGTGGGAAAACTATATCCATAGAGAGAGGTTCATTCTGAACGTCTGTGTGGAGAGAGCATAAGATTCCTTCTGATTGTCCTGAGGCCTGTGTGTTCAACTTACCGGCTACACTTGGGATCTATGTTGACAGCCAGCAAACCTGTCATTGAGCCCTGCAGGGAGCAAGGTGACTGTTTCAGAAGGTGGGTGAAACCAACCAGGCCAAAGTGGGAAGAGTACTGAACTAAGAGAGCCTGAGAAATGGTCCTCAAAACTGATTATTACCTAAAGGGACTGTTTATTTTATCATAGTAGTTTATAAACTAGATTGGACATTTCTTATTTTTATCCCTGCCATCCAGACAGTGGGAATACCTGAGGAAAATCAGTGTAGTTTTAGGCAAAAATAAATAAATAAATAAACTAAACATTTTTTTTGCCCTTGGGATTGGAATTAAGCACACTCCATAATGCCTCCCCTATGCATTTAGCCTGGGCACTTAAATAACATAATTAAAAGGTCGGACACACAGTTGTAATTCTTATTTATTCACTTTCCCCTTTTACCAGGGATCAGTGCATTTTCCCACCATTGATGACTAGAAAGGCAATCCTGACCTCAATTCTCATTTTTAATAGGGTTCTTTCCATGAGGATCATGCTTTTCTTCACAATGCTTGGTATGCAGCAGTACTCAATGCATGCTGAATGAATGAACAAGGCATCTTCTATTACAATAACATGTTTAAAACATAATAGTTGCAGGCCTCTGCAGATGTCCTTGCATTTCCTGAAGTCTCATTCCCAGTGTATTAAACTGAACATCTTAACTGCAGCATCTGCTCTTACTCTTTCTGAAACTCTTTTTTACTTCATCTGTCTTTGTCTTTGCATATTTGCCCACTTGTGTTTTGCATTTGGCTTCCAAATGGAATATATTTCTCTTTGTTTAGTCATCAAAAATCTTTCAAGCATTTACTTAGAGCTCTGCACTAATCTTCACTAGGATTGATTTTCTTAAGGTTCATTAACTTCTGGGCTTTTGTCTTGTGTCTTTGCATCTTATCTGTCCTAGAAGTCTTCTAAAGAAAGCCCCTATGGATAGGATGACCAGAAGATGCATAATCTCAAAGTTTTCATCTTCTTTCTGATCTTTATGACATTGCCCATAATGACCACTTGCTGTACCTACCTGTGAGGCCCCTATAATGGTCATAACTCTGTGGTCTGTTAGGATGCTTGGACCTCAGTAGTTCTCACTATTTCCCTTTGGTGTCAGCCTTCTGGAAAATACTGTAATATTTTCACCATTATTTTGGAAATGCATAACTTCTGGACAGGGCAATTATGAAAATAATCTCTCTGGAAATTATATTTCTTTTCCTTATTCCTAGTATTCATGCTTTTATTTTCTCCTATATTGAGAAAGGCTAACTTCTGTAACAAATAAGATATTGCAGAAATGAAGGCGTATGACTTCTAAGCGAGGCTGTAAAAGATTTGTGGCTTCCATGTGGCCCAGTCTTATCTCATGTGCTGTAGGTGAAGCCAACCTCTATGTCATGAAGACATTCAAGTAGCCCTATAGATAAGGTTCATGAGGTGAGTAACTGAGGTCCCTGCCAACAGCCAGAACCAATCTGCCAAGCATATGAGTGAATCATCTTGGAAGAAGATCCTTTAGTTCCCATCTAATCTTCAAATGATGCAGCTTCAGTTGACATTTTGACTGCAACTCATGAGAGACTCTGAGCCAGAACCGCTTAGGTAAGCTGCTCTTAGATTCCTGACCCACAGAAGTTATATGAGATAATAAAAGCATATTGTTGTTTTAAATTTCTATGTTCTAAAATAATTTATTAAGCAGCAGTAAATAACTCTCATCTTAGAAAGGTCTGTATTGAATTTGAAATGAAAAAACATGATAGAACAGGGCTGACTTGAAAAATAATTTGGAAAGTAATAGTAAGGTTACTCTTTTTAAAAATCCAACAAGAGACAATGACTTATAATCTTGGGATATAAAAGACAATGGTGGAAACACCAAGGTCATACCATAAGTCAAAAGAAGCAGCCATAGTTAAGGACTTTCAGGCAGAAAAGAAAATATGATTAAGTGAAATAAGAGTTCCACTGGTTTTCAAAGAGGAAGGGTACATTTCCATTACTCTGCCCATGGAAAGCAAAAGATTTAGAAGGACTAGAGAGCGACTCACCATCAGATAAAATTGTCTTTACCATTGCAAGAGGTACCAATGTCTTTTGATTTTAATTCCCTTACAGTGACTCAACAGCATCCATGAACTACAGTAAATGGTTCAAAGAATATAAAAAGATCTTCTACTTTCATACAAAAAATCAGTAACACGTATGTCACATGGAAGATATTTATCAGTTGATAAATCATTTGATTACAGATAAGGGTGTATATTTTGGCAGAGAATATTATGCAGTGATTTAGCTTGGTCAGAGTTGATAAAGTCAAGCTCTACTTATACACAGACTCTAAAGTTCAATTTTATCATTTGACTCAGCAATGCTGGAAGATATCATAAATACTTGAAAGCAGCTGTTACAACATATTTTTAATCCCTGGAAATCTCTTCCCACTCAAAAGCCACATGTCATCTAAGAACTATTTTATTCCACTGTAGGAATTCTAGAAATATATATATATTTGGTTTACACACCAAAGAACCCAACAATTGCATTTCATCAGCACAGGGCTAACAATCAGTTAAATTAAAACTAGAACTATACCAGCCAATACAATTTAATATTTAATTTAATATTTAAAATAAAAAGATACAGTAACAAAAATCCCCAGCCCTGATTACCAGAAATATCTGCACTTCTCACCAGAGAGATATTCACAAGGTCACAGGCTAAGATACAGATGGCCCAGCATAATGTTACCATAGGAATCAACTAAAATAGATTTCTCTACAGGGAACCTTGACAACAGCATAGTTAAAAGCAGCAACTTCTCTAGAGACCTATAGTATCAACAATTTTAGTCACATTTGAGAACTCTCAGAGTGACAAAAATGCAAGGACTAGACTTTTTCTCCTTACTAGTGCAAATGCTGAAATAGATTTACCTGATGTTCCTATAGTCAGTGGTATAATACCAAGACAGCCTCAATAAAATGATTTTGACTAAGAGATTGAGGGATGTAGCCAATGCAATTTAATATTTGTGTTGGGTTTTCTGAGTTCCGTTTAGTGCTTTTTTTCTTCTCTGTGTTCTTACCGTTGTTTGCTGTTGCAGTGATTGAAAGTGGCGTTTACCTGGCATAGAGTTTGTATGTAACAAACAGCTTTGTGTGGAGGCTTGTTCATCTCCAATCAGTTTCTCATTATTATTTCAAAAGAAATCCACTTATAGGGAAACCAATTGAAGGAGTACTGTATAGTGTATCCATTTAAAGAGATCTGGGGAAACGGGACCTGGAGCAGCGGTTCCAGCACCAGTGCGCAGCAGAATTACCTGTGAACTTGTTCTAGTACAGATGCACAAGACTTTCTCAGGCTTATTTAATAAGGCTCACTCCTGGGGTGTATCTAATATGTATTTATATTTTAATGAGCTACCGTGTAATTCTGAAAGGTACCAATGATTGAGAACCAGTAGCCAGTGTGGAGAGAAGGGCAACCAGGGATCAGAGCCACTGACCAGTGTCTCTCACTTCCCACATTCATTTACCAAGAAAGGGCTTCTTTACTTTCTAGGCACCAAGCATTTGATGTCCTAGGATACGCAGATAGGCTTCCCTATTCAACCTTAAAACCAAATTTTTCCTCTCCCAGAAAAGAATGAGAATCAAGCTCCATAGAGCAGTACATTTTTACAAAGTTATCCCTTGAATTTTCTTTAGCATTGACTTTCAGATATAAGAGGTATCCATCCACTTCATGTCTTTAAGAGAAAGAATAAAACTGTTAATTACAGTTATTGAATTTCATAAAATTTAAAATGGAGCTATCGTTGGCAGTAAGATGCATGACATTTCAAAAATATAGTTAAATCTTTTTGATGGCAAATTTCTTATAACAGTTTCTATAGTAGAACAAGTGATAATAGGCATTCTACAACATGAAAAGAACAGATTTCCTCATCCAGTCCTGCAGATTTCTCACTCTTATAGTCATTTTTTTGATTTTGGTCAGATGAGCGAATATCAATCTTGAAAAATTTATCTTTCAGATTGTGGTTTGAATGAGGCTTTAAGGTATACTATTTTGTAAAACAAAAACCAATTAATTCTCTTTCTGACTAAAACTTTGTTTTCTGGTGATTGTTTAATAATAAAAAGAGAATAACTCCAATCTTTCACATCTGGAAAGTCAGAGACTTTTAAGGAAACAACTGAAACCAACACACTAGTGCTTCCACCATTGGGAGGGTAGCATCAGGATGTTTTTGATGACTTCCAAGCCGCAGGCAGGGGAACAATTGATCTAAGATCTGACATAAGTTTAGCCCTTTGCAAAAATACAATTGTAAATGGTTTCTGCTTTAGTGTTTGCTTTGCCTCATTGTATGAAAAGTACAGCTCCAATCTGGCTGCTTCATTAAAATTCTGGATCACAGATGAAATAACAAAGCTCTGCTGAAAATGAGCACAGATACTTCTATAGGATTGGGCCTTCAAGTTGTGCATTTTTGTTTCTGAGCAAATACCATCACTAGAGAATTACAAGGTATGAAGACAGCATCAAGAAAAGCATCTCTAGATATTTTTGAAAGTAGCTAGGCATGCAGATTAGGTTTTGTTATTTGTCTTAGGAGTTGAGTTCTACACAGGTTACTTGTCTCAAACAAATGAGAGGCATATTTGCATTTTCCAAATTAAAACTCAATGATAGCTTTTGCCAGATACTGGCACAAAAGGGCTAGTCAGGTATCAAATTCAGGGGACAGGCATGCCAGGTTCATAATAGGAACATTAGGCCAAGAGGTAAGTTGTTTCCAAGACCTTGGAGGCATCAGGGGAGGGAAGCATAAAGAAGCATAAAGCAGAGTCAGTAACAGTATTCCACAGACAGTAGCAAAAGTCATTTTGAAAGGCTATAGGAATACAAGGTCCAGACAGTACTGCTGGGTTAGATGCCAGAGGAGGTAGCAGAATATCAAGAATAAGAGTAAATGATCAGGTGGGGAAGATAAGATGGATTTTATCAAATGATTTGCTTACTGCTTCTCCTAGATTTCTTTTAGCTTGTTATGAGTGATGAGGCTTTTGCTCTGGATGACATCTTAAAGGCATCATATAATTCTCTGATAGTACTTTAATGTGTCACCAAGAGACATAGAGATTAAAACATAGAGTATGGATTCAGACAGTCGTCATTTTTTAAATTTTATTTTTCTAAAACTGGCTATTTACTTTGTACATGGCAGGTGGATAATTTAAGTTATGCAAAGCTCTGAGGAAGATAGACTCTCTATAAATTACTACTTTGCCTTAGCCATTATAGAAAATAGTTTTATATAAAAATGCCATCATGTGGATGAAAGGTTTTATTATTACTATTTCATTCAAATGTGAAAAGTCAGAGTGATAAGGTGGGAAAATCATTAGAGTAGGCAAACATTTAACCTTTTAGATCTCAGATTTTTTCATTTACTGAAAGAGGCTAATAAATTATTTGTTGCCTAGTAGATGTTTAGTGAGAATCAAATGTTATAATTCATTTAAATAACTATAAATTTTTCAAAATCGATATTTAAAAAAACATGTAAAGAAATTAGGGCTGATTCTTAAATCATCATTTTATCAATAACGAACCTGGAGTCACCACTTGGATGGAGATTAAGCAGGTATCTCTGCCCTCTAGTAACTTACTTTCTTGTAGGAAAAATAATCATGTGTAGTGATCTCTCCCAGTTGCTTTCACAGCATTTATTTCTTTGTCTCTCTTGGTATCTTGGTTCTAAATTTCCTAGCTGAATAAGTTTTAGTGAGATTAATGCTTCTACTAGTTATTTTAAGTGACTTAGCCTACCAATGGTCTAAAGACCAGTATGGGGAGAAGGGATTTGATAATTAAATCAAGACTGGTCTGATCAGACTGAATCTGATATTTTACTCAGAATGTTGGAACACAGACTCTGCTGGGCTGATGCTATAAGGATGAGAGGCTTGGTATGCCACAACCACAAGGAGAGAGCTAGGAGCTACTTGCAACCACCGAAGTGGAAGGAGTTCCTAGATTTGGTTCCTGGTGACATAATTTAGGTCTATGAAAAGATAACCCCCTATTCTCTCCCATCCTTCTGAGGATTCTTATACTGTAAGTGAGCGATCTGGGACCCCAAGACATTTTTAAAAGCTTCTCAGATGATCTTCACTTGAACACAGTTTTGAGCAGACTGTCCTGTAGGTTATTGAAGGATGGCACTAAGAGCACTAGCATGTCATTAACTTTAGAATGATTTTTTTGATCATGCAGTTGTACAAACCATATTTATTGTCTTTGTTTATTATTAAAATTAATTTGTCCTATTGATACACTATACTTTCACATTATTTACAGTCCATGCATTTACTTATTCCATTATTTATCTAGTAGTAATTGAATGCCTATTTACTGCTCAGTGTGTCCATGGATACTGGCATTATGTAGGAGAAGGAGGGAGGAAGGGCTATGTTCGCTGCTGAATTCTGAGCTAGGTAACATACTATGCGGTGCTGTAGGACTTCTATCAGGAACTTGCGGGACTGGTTATAAACCACATTTACACACAAAAAATGATGGGTGTAAATATAATGAGTGAACTTCTTTTTGTATCTTTATGGGGTAAAAGAGTTTCTAAGTATGAAGAGGAGGTGATTCCATCTAGTTCAAGGAGGGATCTGAGATGACTTCGTGGAGGAAGGGGAACTTGCATAGACTTTGAAAAACAGTTAGAATTTAGATAGAGAAGGAAAGTCATAAAAAAGGAAGGAAGGAGCGTCCTTCAAGGATAGTCAATAGGCTGGTTAGACTGTTTTAGCCAAAGGTGTAAACTTGGAATAGCCGTGTCTATCTTCCCAGAATAGAATGCTGCTACACAATTCCACACTTGTTCGTTCATGAAAATGAAGTCTGTAAAAAGATTTTTATATGCTGTTGACACCTCATCTGTCCACGTGGGCCACAGGCTTCTGTGTGAAGGTCGTGTGGTTATAATAGAGTAATGCTGGTGCCCTATTAAATTTGTTGAAAAGGAGTTCTACCTGTCATGTGTAGTTAGCCTGCTCTGGTCAGCTCTTAAATCAATATTTAAATAAGGAAACCAGGAGACTCAAGGGACAGAGAGTCCTTCCCACAGTGTATATCTAAGAGTTTTCCTTAAAAGAAGTGTAAAATAAATAAATAAATAAATAAATAAGTGTTGAAAACTTAGGAGGGTTTAAAGAGTGCAAAGAGCTTGCTTTTTTGCATGCTGTTCTTGGATCCAGGCCATTTTCACATTACCCAGTGGTGTTTTATGTTTTACCTAATTTATTGGGGGTTTTATTTCTTGACCCTTAATCCAGGAAACACCACATAAGAAACACACTGAGGAAACTTTCCTATCATAAATTTTAAGTACACAAAACAATGGTCATCTTTGGGCACTCCAAGTACCTAAAAATTGTGTGCTAGAGCAGATCACGGAAAATCATTAAACCTTAAGAAAGCATAGGCGAGAACTGGTTTTTTTCTTTATGTGATCTGATTACAACTATTAAATTGAGGTTTAAATAGAACATATTATCGTACATTCATCATTAACATAATGTGACTTAGCAACTCCTTAGCTACTCCAGGAGGAAGTGCTAGTTCCACAAGACCAGCTGGGATGCCCCAGGTTTCTTCCTCCAATGGATTCTTTTTAGTTACCACATCAAGTGCCACATGCTTCTGGTATTTTTGATACCAAGTGCTGCTTTAACCTGACCTGTTCCTGTCCCTTGAGCAGGGCCTGGACTCAACTGACATTTATTTCCATCTGGCTGTTCCTCTTGATTCTGGCTCCTGGTGTAGTTTCTCATCTAATCCAGCCCTGGCCTTGATTCAGCTTTGCCCTTTACCCCTAGATTTCAAATAACCTACTTTGGGCCCTAATGTGGTTCACCTGTTTAGTTGGAACTCTTGCTGGTCTTTACATGGAACTCTCTGCTTCCTGCGCATTCTTTCAAGTGACAGAAATGGCTGCCTCCTATTGGAACTTCAACTCTGATTTAACCCTTTCAGAGAGAGGAAAGTCTAATCTGTTGCCCTTTTTGTTCATTCGTCTAGAATTTATCACTGTTAAAATTCATGAAGGGTATTTTTTAAAGCAAAATTCTTTGATATAATCTTCCCAGAATATATCGACACAGAGGACTAGAAGCAAGCATCCTCATAACATCTTAATATCTTCGTTCCTTTATCACGACAGGTTATGATTTGGATTTACAGTTGCCACATCATTAAAACGTATTTTGCAGCATAATTGAATCATACTTCTAGAAAAATTCATCTATATATTCAAAAATACTTCTTGAGTTATCAGAGAATTGTTTAACTGGTTAAGATGTGCAGTATCATTAGCAGTCCACTTAAATTGTGGGCATCTGTATTTTCATAAACATAACTGATTGTTATGTGCAGCCAGTGTTTCTCTTAAATATGTTCACAAACCAACTGGGAACTTTGTTAAAAATGCTAGCTCTGATTCAGGAGGCCTGAGTTAGGGCCTGTGGGTGTACATTTTTAACCAGTTTCCAGGTGTTCTAATGCTGCTGATACTCTGGGTAGCCAGGCTCTAGACAATGACTTCATCTGTGCTTTTAGAATCCTAAAGAAACAATATCTGACACACAGTCTATGCTTAATCTATACTAATTGAAGGAAAGAGTAAAGGACAAAAAACAAATGTTAATAATTTGGAGAGGATAAGGGTTTATTGAACAAAAAAAACTCAGAGCCCTAGAAAATGAATGTAGACATAGATCATCATTCAAAATGTATTCAATGTTATGACTTTTTAAATGATGCTATGTCATGATTCTGTCAACTCTTATATGTCGAGATCAACTACATACCAGAGACTGTGACAGATAATACAAGGATGACAAATGAATTAGCCATGTTTGTAAATAATTTATTTTGTATTACAATTCATAAAAAATAACATTATTTTGAAATAATACCTAAAAATAACTTGTTTGTCACATCTATTTCTAGTGTTGATCCAGCTATAGTAGCTACTTGATCATACCTACTTGCTCAACATTGCATGCAATTCTATTCTTAAGCTGGGTGCTTGTTCATGATGAAAAGGAAAAGTTCTTACATAGGATAGGAACATTGAATGGAATAAAATAAGCCATATCTTAATTTTAAAAATGATGACAATGATGATGATAGTAAATATAATAAGGATAATAAAAGCTAACATTTATTGAGCACACAGAATAAACTAAGTACTTTACAATAATTATTTTATTAGTCTTCCCAACATTCCTATGAAGAAGATACTACAATTTTCCCACTTTATGTATAAGAAACAAAGACTTAATAAATAAAGTAACTTGCTCAATGTTACATGGCTTAGTAGATGGTAGAGCCAGGATATGAACCCAAGAAGCATGGTACCTCTGAAGTTCATTCTCTCAGCTCCTAACATATGCTGCTGTAAGAGAGGGATAAACTTATGTGATAGAGAGCCCAAGGAAAAAGAGGTCACATCTGACTGAAGGGATTAAGCCTAGAAAGATGGGATTTCAATAGGTACAATAAGATGGAATGACAGTCTAGGAAGATACACAACCATGAACAAATACTCTGAGACTGAAAAGACCATGACTTTGATATTTTAATCCTGGATAAACAAGAAAATAACTTAGTGTTAGTGTCCAACATTAACATTAAGAGGAAATCAAGAGGAAAATTAGGAGGTTTCTTGAGTTTATCAATAGATCACGCCAATCATTAGAAAACTGGAAACCGTATTCTTGAGTTTCAGGAAAAAAAACTTAGGTTGAAAATACTGACTTGAGAAGTAGCCACACACTTAACAAGAAATTTTTTGAATATACACTGTCTTGAGAGTGAAGCTAATGAGATAGGAGATGACGAAATTACAACTGCTTTCATGTGCCTCTTAAGACAAAATGCTAATTTTTTAAGTAATTTTTACCATTTAATATTTAAAATTTTATCCCCAATAAAATAGAATTACATTGAAGAGGATATATACAATTACTAAAATTTAGCAAAAATTATTTCTATGGTATATCAATGTAATCAAACCTAATTAGAATAATTTGTTACTGGAAGGACATATAATTATTAGATAAAATGAATGCTTTATGTTTGTTTTTAACAATGACTCTTAAGTACATGATATATATTGATAAATTTAGCTAAAATAATGACCAAAAGGATAATGTGTCTTTTCACACATCTTCAATTTAAATCTGGAGTCAGAATGGCACAGTGGATATGAACCTTGGCCTAGGTTCAAATCCTGGTTTGTTAGGTTGAGTATTAGTGCCCTCATCTATAAAATGAATATGATAATAATACATAAATACATATATTTTAAAACTTTTGGGGGAGAATAGTTGAATTAATACATGTAAATTTCTTGGAATAATGTCTGATGTAATAATGGTAGCTCAGTAATTATCTGCCAAGAACTGTTTTCAATAAAGAATTAAGGAATGTTAGTATTACTGTCAATAGCTTTTAGAGAAGCATTATTTTATACCAGGAACATGCCTGTTAAAATGATAAATTATCCAAAAGAGATGACCATGTCACTTGCTATACTTTTTTTGTTTTCTTATCTCCCTTTATATTTTAACTCGTTTAGTTTTCAGAAAACTGTAAGATAATTAAAGTTAATATTTAAAGATGAATTTATTCCCCCTTAAAAGTTATAGCAGAATAGACATTTTCCCCCAAAGAGGTACAGTGCATGTTCATAGTTAAAGCAATAAAACATTCATTTTCTTTGCATTTTAGGGGACATGAGAACTTCTGAATCATAAATTCAGTTCTACTGTAAGAATTGTGGATTTTTTTTATTTTAAAATTCTGGACAAAGTGAGTTCTGCTCAAGATCTATCATATTCCAACTCTTGGAGAAAAATCTAGAGAAGTTTTGACATCCTTTGCACACTCCCTATTATTATTGTCACTGACTAAGCAGTGCCCCAAACTCCTGAAGCACAGCATGGAGAAAGCTTTAATCATCCAAATACTATTCTACTGGTGACTATTCTTTATTTCCATTCTTGTATTTTGCATAGAAATAACATTTGTTTTCTCGAGTTCAGGGACTTCTTTTTTTTACTGTCATCTATTTTCATGTCTATTCCTTTAGTCATTTCAGAACACCTTTAATTCCATAATCAAAGATTATAACTTAACGGAAGGAAAACAGATCAGAAAGGACATTTTCTTTTTTACCCAAGAATTCATGGTGTTTAAAGAATTAGGGAACCACTTAAATAAGAAAAGTAAAAAAAAATTGTGTCCATAATGTTCAATATAATCAAAACATAAAGTTTTTCCTATAAATGTAACCTAAATAGCCATGTTTTAATATATGTGTAAAAGCAAATGCACTATATCTGTTATTAGTACAAGTTCTCATGTTCTATTTCATCTATGTAGGCATTGTTTTGCTTTAGGAATGCAAGTTATATTTCCAAAAGTTTAATAGGTTAACTGAAACTTAAAAGAAAAACATTTGATAAAATATTTGTGGGAAAATTAGATTGATCTTATTCATAGTTCCAAGACAAGTTATAGTAGAGGGGCTGCAAATTCGAATTCCCCAAGAGGTAGAGAAGTGAACATGAATGTGGCAAAAGGCTTGGTGTAAATCAGTGGAGAATGGTAGGACTTGAGAATGGCAGCTTGCATGCCATACATAAAGGCATTATAGAAACATTTTGAGCCAAGCAAACCACCTGTGGTTTGACTATATTTTTACTCACTGACTTATAATTTGCTGCCACTTATTTTAGGGGATTTGATATATGCTAGTTTTAAATACCATTTTTTAGCTTCACTAATCCACATCTGTTTGCCTATTTCTATTCCAGAACTAGAATAATGGTTTCTATCATTAAATTATATTAGCTGTTTAGAAGACAAAGATAATTTGAATTAATTCAAGGAACATATGTTGAATGTAAGCTATATGCCTTACACAGCTTGCTGAGCATGACGTAAAGGCCAAGAACTTATGATAATTCAATGTACTATGCTGTATTAGCTACAGGAATAAGCTTCAGGTAGGCCAGAAGAGGAAGAGAGGCTTAATCCATCCTTTTCTCTTCTTACTCACCTGAATGGTTTAACCTAGTTACACATATATCTTAGTCACCTCTATGGTTTTCATTTTTAACAAATCATGAGTGCAAATTATGTTTCTAGCTTTAAAGTTTGTGGGGAGGGAAGCAATGAGGAGAAACAGCAAAAAAAAAAAAAAGGAAAAAATCCTCTTTCTGCTTATGAGGTACTCAGAGTATATAAAAGACACGTGACAAAGGCTCTGATAGAGTCACTAATGGTGAGGGGAGGGAATAAAACTTTAGGAGAAAGTGGCTCTGGTTGTGAGTTGAATTAGCTTTCTCTAGAGACTGAAGAAGTCAGAGGAAGTTTTAGGTAGAAGCAACAGCAGATAATAAAGGTCTTAAGATGGCCAAAAGTAGAGTATACTTATAAATGACGTGTCTACATCCTGCTTCCCAAAATCATGGTTAACAGTAAGATAATGATGTAGCCAAAAGTTTAGCATTATCTTCAACAGTTAAAACAATATGGTTGTTGTAAATTTATTCATTAAAAAGCATTAAGTAAGTCAGTCTTTGAACAGTATATAATAAAAGAGAGTGTTGACGGACATTTTCCTTTTCAGTCATTTGCACTAAATGCCTTCATTGCCATTAGCCTCATGCCATGAGCGTCTCTGTATCTTTTACTGCTGAAGACTTCATCCAGTGCCTCTGATGCCTGTGACCAAGAGATATATTATGAATAATTTTGATGATGATAATAATCTACTCTAAAGTTGCTTGAGGAAAAAAGAAAAAGAAATCAATAGATAAAAATGATGATTTGAGATTCACTAGTCACTGATGTTCAAATACCAACGTGCTATGGATTATATAGGACTATGCTATATAGAAATTATATAGGACTGTGCTGTAGTGCAGCATTAAGTCATTCCAAGTGACCTTAACCTCAGCACAGTGCTTCACTTCATGTAACGTATTAATAACCTCACTCTCATCCTTTTAAATACCTCTGCTACCTTTCTCATTTCCATTGCTTCGCTCCTATCTATAATACAAGAAGAGGAATAGTATGTACTCTATAGGGTCTTGAAAGAATTAAAAGATACACAAAGCATTTAGCACCATGAGCTCATAGGCATTGGTAGGATTAATAAGAGTGGTATGGTATGGGCTGCATCATCTAACCTGAGACTATAAATGTCTTCTTGGCTGACCTTTCTATACCCAGAATTTGCCATCACCTTCTATATCTTGTTTCTTAAATGTCCAGAATTAGAATATCTTTCAGAATATCTGTTTGGTGCGTGATTATTTCCGCAACAAGACCAGTAAGTACAAGACATTTTGAACTAATAGTGAAGAATATACATCTTCTAAGCTGCTCCATTCTGTGTTCAGTTAAATCAGCCTGTTATATACTTCTTCCTTTGAGCAAAATTCCTCCTCCTATGATTTATACTCATTGGTCCTAGACCTATTCTTTAGCCACAAAGAATAAATCTAATTCCTTTTTTTTCATGTTTCGATTACGTTTAATTAAAGCTACTTTCTTTTTTAAATTTTATCTGATCAAAATTTTTAGGTGATTTCCATTTGCCCAAAGAATAAATTCCAAATTTTCCTACCTACCATTGAAAGATCTTCATGATTTAACCTCAACTTACCTGTTTTGCCTTGTCTTTTATTTTAATATTTATAATATGAACCCTAAGTTAATCAACTCAGTCTTCTCATAATTCTTCTGTCACCTTTCATTTACTTAAACCCTCCCCCATTGCTCCTGCTGTTTCTTAAGTTGGCCAAACTCACCTCTTCTGTTTTATGTACTAAAGGTCTTTGGGTTCCCTTAGATGTCATTTCTCCTGGAAAAACCTCATTAGTTTCTGTTGATCTCTAATCTTCTGTAGCAAACCTTCCTCACTGTCAAACTTTATTCAATTCCAGTCTTTTGATGCTTTCTACTAGCTTCAAGAGTCATGTTTTTCTTCTCCTTCTATTATATTTATATGTCTAATTATATATGAGCTATTTTTCTAACTTAGTTTTATAATTATTAAATGTAGAAGATAACTCAATGATGATATTTTTTGGTATTACACTCTGATTTGTTGTCATTTAGCAATTTAATATTTGTGAGCCTGGTTTCCCAAATAAGACAACAAGCTTTATAGTATTTCTGTCTTATATTAACTGTAGAGTTGAACAGCACCTGATACATTCTTATATGGTACATGCTCGAGTATGAATTGATTGAAATCACCAGATACTCAGTGATTGCCTACTGCAGACCTGTTTCTACACTGGTTATTGTGAAGAATACAAAGATAAGGCATGAACTTTTCCCTCAAAGAACTTGGTGTTGGGAATAGATTGTTCTTCCAAAGGTGTTATCCTCTTATCAGAAAACCTGGTCAAATTACATGTCAATGTGTTTAGAGAGAAGTGTTCATTTAATTCATTTTTATCACATCCATGTCTCTTTCTAGTTATGAAGTCAAATCAAAGGGAAAACTTGAAAGAAAGTTTTATTTGCAACTTCTAGAAGGTCAAGATGTATATGTTCTAATAGATTTTGGTAACATCTCATGCAATTTTTTTTATTAGAAAATTTTTTTCTTGACTCTAATCTTCTGAACAATTCTAAGAACTATACAGTTCTAAACCCATGTAAGTCAACAGTCTTATCTTGAATATTTAGGCCAATATGATATTTATTTCAAACTAGCAGCTAACATAAATTTCTGCAAACTATCTGGAAGGACAATTTATCACATTGCATCCTCTTCCCTCTCAACTTGCCCCAGATAACAGACAGTTTGCTGAATGGAAGATTATTCCATTCTTTCCTTCCCGGAGGACCATTTTGGACACAAACTCCTAAATTAGTTGGTAAAGCAAAGTTGGGTTGGAAATTTCACCAAAGAGTAATAATATTTACATGTATAACTATTTAAACAAGAGAATGTTTAGGCTGTTGTTTCTATTTATTTGTTAGTCTTTTAACTTGTTGATTTTGAAGAAAGTCAGAAGTACAAAGTGATAAGTTTCACAGTCTGTTTTCTTTAAGTCAATGTTTTAGAGCTTTGCTATTGGAAAGCAACAGTGGTTGCAGTGTAGAATGCCTCTGTAAATGCAGCATTTACACAGCATCGTGGAGTCATTATATCTGTTTGTGGAGTTTATTTTTCTGAACATGGTCATAAAGGAGCAAGATGCAAAGGTTTTCTCTACTACAAATGGCATCCAAATTTTGGAAAATACACTTAGAGAAGGAGGTTATCTTTTGAGGAAGATTTCCTTCAATTAATACAGAATCAGCTATTTCTGGTACAAACATTTTGAAAGAATTATACCAGAAATTAAAAGATAGGGAAAAAAATTTACTCTTCAATAGACTAAATTATGTTGGCATTTTAGAGAATTAAGTCTTGAGGACTGCATTTTTAAAACACATTTTAAAAAGTGACTAGAGATTCTTTCAATGACTCTTCGAGCTGGACTTGCCTCCTGCTGGATAATCATCTGATCCCCACTTAGCAATTTCCACTAAAGCCTCAGATGGCTTGGTTCTGCTTTGCATCTTGCAGACAGTAACAACTGTGATACATTACCATGTTGGCCCATGATTAGATTCATGTCTGTCCCAAAATACTTTCTGTGCCACTGTAGATTACTCAAGAGTAGAGGTGCTGGAAAGAATAAATACAGCAACAACATCTTTTACTAATTTCCTTAGAAGATAAAGTAAAACTGGTGTGTGTGTGTGTGTGTGTGTGTGTGTGTGTGCATGTGCGTGTGTGTGTGTGTGTGTGTGTGACACAGAGAGATTATATGTATGACACAAAGAGAGTGTGTGTGTTTATGAAGACTTTTATTTGCAATTTTATTTGGAATATTGCAGTTGTAGTCAGATTTTGATTTGGATCATAGAAATTCAGTTTGCTTGAAATTTTAAGAAATTACTTTTCCGGGAATCAACAAGTTTGTTTTGTGTAATAGGGATAAGTTTAATTTAGACATAGAGTTTAAATTCTACTTTGATTCCCATTACTTTTAGGACTTTTTGGATGACTCTAATAGTAACTCTGTAAGAAGCTGGGTATACAGTTACCCAGTTATCTATGGACATCTTCATTATGTATTATTTATTTACTTCTTTGACAAAATGTATTGGATACTTACTATATAACAGATACTTTAATAGGTAACAAGGAACAGAAATTAAAAATATGGCCTCTGCATTCAAGGAGATCTTAATTCAGTAATGAAGACCTATATCTTTCATAGCAGGCCAAAATGCAAAATGAGAAATATACAATATATATTATTAGAGCACAAAGAAGGGAATGAGTACTTTTTCCAGGTTGGGTATATGCGAGAATAGGGACATGTCAACATAGCAAACATTTCTTTGGGAAAATGTCAGTAGCTCAGAAGAGAGGGTGGGTTGAAATGCCCTTAATTTCATCATATGACAGCTGTGGACTCTAATGAAAATGACAAAAGCCCTTTATACTTTTTAACCTTTTACTACTCCAAATTCTTCATAAATATCTCCTCATTTGTTTGATTCTCAAACAAATGGGTGAGATAGGCATTACTGACAAATGAATGTAAGCTGATAAGCTTTTGTGTAAGAGGAATGCAGTGCCTGTCATGGACCTGTGTGTGGAAGTCTAGGCTGGGCTAGATGAAGTGGTTGTGACCTTCACTGGGACCGTGTTATGTTAGTTTTCTGAAGCAGGAAGCAGTCAGGGGTTGAGTGACTCTTTCATATAGGAACTAAGGTAAATTATTAATAGCAAATTATTCTCTCTTCGTTAGACTCAATAATATGATTCGTTTAGTATGTTATTCTAAGAGTCTCAGTTATGTGTCGACTCTTGACATCGAAAGAACATAGTGGGTACACTTCTACTGAAACCGTGATGCTACTTTCTGGCAAATAGTGTTGTTCTTTCCAATTTATACTCTCTGCCATATTCTTATGGAAAAGAACATTGGGAATAAGATTGATTCTCTTTCACCTTCTTAGGTAGGGTATATTCTTCTTAACCTTGGGAGGGAGAAATCAGTGCATAATACATGTTGTTTGCTCTCCTTCAAAAATACATAACTGGGAAGAAAGGAATACTATATAATTTTTCTAATCACATACTCTACTAAGTAAACAAAGAGTACTTTAGGATAGATTTTATTT
The DNA here is from genome assembly GCF_000151845.1 of Pteropus vampyrus. NCBI lineage: Eukaryota > Metazoa > Chordata > Mammalia > Chiroptera > Pteropodidae > Pteropus > Pteropus vampyrus. Next base: position 3,302,381 of record NW_011888882.1, read on the forward strand.
AAAGTCATCACCTTTCATAATTATCTCATTCTGCATCATAATTTCCTAATTAAGCAATGTAATTACAGGTTGAAAATCCTGTAATCATATGTATTTAGGTTAATTACGTTAACCATTAATTACTGTTGAACTACCAAAATGGTGCAAATGCAATTCTTATAGAGAAGAAACTCAGATTTTAAATACCATATCATAAAAACAAAGAAAAGTCTAACATTGCACAGATTAAAATTTTGTATGAAACTCATTAAGTCAAAGAAAATGACAGTCAACTTCAATATTTAAACAAGTTCAATCAGCATTCATTTAATGTTGATTTCAAGGTACTGATAAAATTAAGTTTAGATGAATTTATGATTTGTAATTTATGCCTATCCATAGAACAGCAATAAATGCTTTGGTAAGGAATTAACTAGCATACATGTTATAGCTAAATAGTGAATGTTTCCTAATGAAAAGCACAATGCAGAAAAAATAGCATCCACAATTGTATTTTCTTTGCATAAATAAATCTGGAATCATTTGCTCAGTTAAAAATATCTTTGCCATTGGTAAGTGAAAACATGTTTGCAGTTACATAGGAATATATAAATTTCATCAAGCTATTATTTAACCAGGTTTTGTTTGTGGCTAAAATGTATACTAGACCTTTTGTCAGAGCCAACAAAGAGAATGGTATCTTCCTCTATTCTGAGAACATGACCTTATTATTTATATTTTATTTATTTTATATTATTTATTTTTTAGGACCTACAATAAATTTTAACTGTTAGTCAATTACTATAGGTGGGGTGGTAGAAACTAAATACTAATTAGGACCAAAATAAACTTTTAATTTGGCAAAGATTTCTTCCAGAATTCAGATGGGTAGCACTACATCTATTTTATAATTTAACTTATTTAGTTCATTTTTTTAGAGGGGGTTCAATTTGTTTCTAAAGTATTATAGTGGAAACAAAATTGAATATAAATACAGAAAATAATTGAAAGATATTTTATAACACAGATAAATATCTGCTTCATAATTACATCTCTTAAAAGTTAGATAGGTTTGGGTATCACTTTTAGCTCCATACTAAAGAATTTTAGAGAATCAATTGTACATTTGTATAAACTCTTGCATAAACTATACGTGTAATTTCGAGAAACTAATCATGTCATTTGAAAACTTTAATACATAAAGTGTGTTCATGAATCATCACTGTTGGTGCCTCTTGGAGCTTGTTAGAAATGCAGAATCTCAGTCTCCACCCCAGAACTATTGGATCAGAATCTGAATTTTAATAAAATCTCCAGGTGACTTGTGTATACATAAGATTTGTAAAGGGCTGCCCTAGAAATAATACCTCTGGGTAGATGATGACTTTAGTGTACAAAAGAGTACACTAAAGTCATCATCTACCCAGAGGTATTATTTTCATGAGCCCTAGAACCACAAATTTAAGTGCAGTTAAGGCAGTTGATGTTTATTGAGTAAAATAATCTATGGGATAAGTGAACACTTCATTATATGTATGTGTACATATGCGTGTATATATATATATACATGCACACACAGTAGAAAATGAGAGATGCGTGTATATATATATATACGCATCAGAGATGGTGACTAGCTGTTCATTAGGTAATTGAACTATACATATTAAATTGGGATTCATTAAAAAATAATACATACATAACTTAAAATTTTAACCTAAAATATAAATATTTTAACCTAACACATAACCACTTATTTGCCAAACTTTAGTTGTAGGTTCAGGGTGAAGTCTTTGAATATGAGTCCTCTGAGTGGATTTTAAATCTCTCCTGTTAATTTCAGTTTCTTTAAAATGAAAAAAAAAAACAAAAAACAGAAAACTAACAAACAATCAAAAGAACCCTAAAGACACTTGCTAATTGGTCTGAGTATAATATTTTAGATTTTGCCCACTGTTATAATTTTTTTTAGTGTAACAAGCTGAGTAAATACTACTTATTTTGTGTCTTACTATTATCATTTCTTTGCTCAAGGTCACTTTATTGCTTGATTAATCAACATTAATACCTGTTCTTTAATCTTGTGTTTTCTCTCCATTCTAATGTGTTTAATGTAATGACAACCATTTTAATGTATTTGATTGTGTATAACTTTTGTTGTGTGTGTTCTTGTAAAGTATACAGTATTCATACACTATATTATAAACGTAGTATAAAATATAGTATATCTCATTTTGTCTTTTCTTTCATTCATCGTTATATTTTTTAATATCCATCCACGTTGGTTTGTTTGTGATTTGTCTGCTACTTCTAATGTTTCATGATACTCTTTGATATGAATCCATTATACTCTGTATGTTCAATTCTACAGTGATGAGCACTCACCATCACAAGCAATACTAATGTTTTGTGATATATAAAAATATCATGTGTCTCTTTTGGATTGGAGTGAGAATTTTTTCTTTATAGATGTACAGGAGAGAGATTGTTGGCTCATAGTGCATGACATATTTCTCTTCAATATCTGCACCAGCCTATAATTCTGCCAGTAGTGCATAAAAGTTTCTATATTTGCATATCCTCTGCAACATATTGCATTTCCCGGTGGTCTAATTTTGGTCAGTCTAATAGGTGTAAAAGAATATTTAATTTTACTTTTTAAAATCTCTTAAATTTGGAATAATTTTAGATTTATGTAAAAGTTGCAAACATAATACAGAAAGTTCCTATATATTCTTTACCAAGCTTCCCCAAATGTTAACATTTATTTGTCAAAACTAAGGGACCAACATTGGGAAAAAACTAGTAAGTAAACTAGAGACGTATTTAGATCTCACATTTTTGCACTTAGGTCCTTTTTCTGGTCCAGATTCAGTCCAGAAAATTACATTGCATTTAGTTATTATGTCCCCTCATCCTCTACTGTTTGTGACAATTTCTCAGTCTTTCCTTGTTTTTTGTTGTTGTTGTTGTTGTTGTTGTTGTTGTTGTTGTTGTTGTTGTTTAATGACCTTGAGACTTTTAAAGAATACTGGGCAGGCATTTTGTAGAATGTCCTCTCATTTGGGCTTGTCTGATGTTTTCTCTTGATTAGGCTTGGGTTTGGAGTTTGGGAAGAATACCATAGAAGTGATGTTCTTTTCTCGTCATGTCATATCAGGGCACACTTTATATGAACATGATTATCACTGCTGATTAAGTCAAGTAGATTTCACTGTTGTTTTAAATTGCATTTCTTGTTTTACTAGTAAGTTTGGGTGTCTTTATAAACTTGGTGATCTTTTGTGTTTCCTTTTCTATAAATTGTCTGCTCACATATTTTGACCATTTTCCTTTGAGGATCTGTATTTTTCTTTGATTCAGTTATGTTTGTGATAGAGTTTAGCCCTTTGTCAGTTTTAGACATTGCTAATGTTTTCCATCTGCCTGTTTATTCATAGAGTTCTTCTTTGACCAGGCATCCTTATTTTTCATGTAATAGTATTCTTTCATTTTTCTTATGAAGTTTTTATTGAGGCTTTTGAAGTTTTAAGAAGTACTTCTCTGTCCTTAGATCACAGAGCCATTCTCTATTTTTTCTCTATTAAATATATAGTTTTATCTCTTACTTTAAATGTTTAATCTACCTATAGTACACATTACTTATTGTTTTGGGTAGATACACAATTTGTTTGTTTTTATTTTTCACATAGTGGGTTAGTTTTCCAAACTTTATTTCCTAAACATGTCTTTTCCAATTAATTTATTGTGCCAACTCTATTGTAAATTAAGTCTTCTCTGAGTTCTCTATTCTGTACCATTAATCTATGTGTCTGTTACTCTGGCAATATCACAATAGTATTTTTTTCACTTTGATCTATGAGTTTACTAATTTTCTCAAATAGTCAAATAAAATTGTATTAAGGTTGCATCGATTTTACAGATTAAATTAGAGGAAAGAATTGATGTGAATATCTTTTTCAGATAATCCTTTTTGTCTTTTTTCTTTTTCCCAGTTTACATTTTTTTCATGGAAGTCTTATAGACCCTTGGCTAAGCGAATTCCTCATAATTCGTGCCTATTGTAAAAACCATTTAATAATTATTTTTCTAATTTGCTATTGCTGGTAGAGAGAAACACTTTTGGTTTTCATAAGTTGATTTATTATTCATCAACTCATTTATTTCTTACATTTTACAGCTGTGTTTTCACACTTATTTTCATTAATTTATCTAATATTTATTGTTAGTCTATTTTGTGGCAGACACTCTTCTAGGCATTTGGTGTAGATCAGATAGCAAAATGTTCCCATGGCAATTGTAGTCTGTCTACTTCGTGACAAGCAAGAGACATGATATATAAGTAAATTATATGCTATAATAGAGGTGAAATGTGCTATAGTAAAAAGAAAATTAGGGTAAAGGGGATTGGAAATGTGAGGAAATGTTTGCAATCTTACTACAGAAATCAGGGTAGACCACTTGACAAGATAGTGTTGAACGAAGACTTAAATTTAGTGAGTGAATTAGTTATGTAAGTATGTGAGGTAGAGCCTTCCATCAAGAGAATCAGATGATGCAAAGGCCCTGGCAGCTACACTAGGAATGGGTTTAAAAGGAAAAAGAGAAGGAATAGGGCTATCAGTGAGGAAACTATTTCAATAATCCAGATGGAAAATGCTTTGACCACACTGGTACCAGTGAGAGTGGTAAGAAAGAACTGGATTTTGGATATAAGTGGAAAATTTGAGGTTTTTAATTTTTTTTAATTTTTTTAATTTTTTTAATTTTTTTAAGCAAGATACTTGTATCACATCTTTCTGAAGCTTTACATTCATTTATTTTTAGGTATAATCTCTTTTCACATTCTCATTTTATAAACATAAATACAGTTTAATTAATTAGATTATTAAAATAACAAGTGGCAGATGATGAAACCAGCTTTAGAACAAACACAACAGATATTAGTATGTCTATAACTCAAGACAAAGATATACCAGTATAATGAAGAGTTATCTCCCAGTGGGAGTATTAGTGTGTCCTGGGCAACAGCCAGATGCTTTATAGAAGAAATGGAGAATATTAGTTAGCCTAACAAGTAAGCTAAGTGAGAATCAATTTAGAGTTCCTCATTCTCGGCTGGTGTGTGTGTGTGTGTGTGTGTGTGTGTGTGTGTGTGTGTGTGTGTGTGTGTGTGTGTGTATAGTATATATTTTACCTAGTTTCAGGAAGAATTTAAGACAGCTTTATAAACATAGAAAGCATAACAAAGTAAAACATAGTTTGAGTATATAGATGAGGAAAGCAGACAAAAAGGGGAAATGAAATCAGGAAAGCTAAAGATAGGCAAGAAGATTATTTACTAGAGATGGATTATAAATTTTGTTCTAGTTTAGAGCAAGTTAAACTGCCACTCTTCAAAATTCTTTAGGCTGATGTCATATGTAAATAATAAACTACACTTTTGGGTTATTTGACTGACATTTCTTTGTTTCTTTTAGAAATACATCTTAGTGATATGCCATAGGATTTAGTGAAGGGTCAATATGAAATATGGATATATATATGTGTGTGTATTTATACATTATATGTATACATTACATATACTATCAGACATTAAATTATATAGTGCTACCTAAAAATACCCACATGGTTCTCTTCAAAGAACATCTTTTTGTCTTTCTGTCCTTTTTTGCTGGACTTACTTTCAATGAACAATGGGTACCCAGTAGCCTGTTTTCTTCTTCACTTTGACTCTAGGGAGCTTAGGGTTGATTGCTGGGGATTCTCTTAATGTTTTTTTTTTTTTTTCTGGTGTGACAATGTTCTTTATTATCTGTATATGTAGATATTTATAAAGACTGATAACTTACAATCTCATTACAGAAAGAGTTTAAGGAAGTGTGTGTATTTGTGTACCCTTCATATTATGTGGCTCTTCTGTTTTTAATTTTTAAAATAATTTTATGTTTTATTTTATTTGTGATATAGCCACTTAAATCCTTTTTGATAATGCTGTTTGTGAATCCTTTTTGATAATGCTGTTTGTGAAATTGACCAATTTATAACCTCTTTCATTAAAATTAATAGAGATCGATTTTCAGCAAAATATATTTGGATATTCTTTTAAGGTTGCAGGAAGTAGTACTGTATTATAGACCTTGGGAACAGGGACTAAAAAAGAGATCAGATTTTGTTACTCATGTTCCTCTTAGTAGATTTATTTTCTTTTTCCTTCTTACCATGACTGTTTTGTTTTGTTTTGTTTTGTTTTTTGCTTCCTCTGTTCTCACGCTGGATGAGAGAAGGTTTATAAGTCAAACCACCAGAGAGATTTGACCTCATTCTTTCTCTATCTCCTTCTCTCATTTCCTCCCTCCCTCCTTCTCTTTCTCTCTCTCTCTCTCTCTCTCTCTCTCTCTCTCTCTCTCTCTCTCTCTCTCATTCTCTTTCTCTCTGTCTCTCTCATCTCTCTCTGAAGGATGCCAAGTAAGTCCAGCTTTGCTCAAAAGCCCACTTTTAGATCCATCAACTATTCTTAGGATGGGTTCATCTGACTGCTGGTCCATCCTTTATCCCACAAGTCAAGGTATCACAGTTTCAGATTTTCTCTAAAAATGAAAAGAAAACATCATGATTTAAAAGATGAAAATCAAAACCAAAATAAAACTTAAAAAAAATACACACACACATATTAACGCTTTTGCTTGTAATGTAGCTGCTTGACACTACAAATCGAGAGCCTTGCTTGTTTGACATGCTCAAATATTCACATAATTTACAGACTTTAATATATATGTATATACATATGTATATATATGCGCACATCTATACACACATATATACATATATAAATACATGTGTTTTTAACAAATTAAGCAAAATAAGAATTTAAGTAAAAATATTTATTAAGTTCCAACTGTGTTCCAGACAGTGTTCTAAGGCTCTAGATTCTGGGGATATAGCAGTGAATAATACAGACAATGTTTTTTATGACTGTTGAGGAGTAACTATCTTCCTATCTGTATATGTAGATATTTATAAAGACTGATAACTTACAATCTCATTACAGAAAGAGTTAAAGGTGGTGTGTGTATTTGTGTACCCTATATACTTTTACATGTTTTATACACACAGATACATTCCCTTTTGCTTTGATGTCCTCTACAAAAGTAGGTCAAACAAAAATATTTATGAACTAATGGAACCTCATTTTCAAAATTTCTGAGGGCTATAGACTGCACGATTGCAAGATTGTTTCTCTATTTGCTTTATTACAAAGATATATGCATTGGTATACATTAAATTAACACAACGGAAACAATTTAAAGTTGGATTTATGTTCGTTAGTGAAAAAACAATGTTGTCACAGTCCTAATGCCTGCTGGGCCCTGAGGCAGCCCAGATGCTAGGTCATCCTTCAAAGGCTTTAGCCCCCTGAGGTCAAGGCTCTGGCCTCCTCAGGCGCCAGAGCCACAGAGGAGACAATCCAGATGCAGTCTGCTTTGGGAAGCAAGAGCTTAGAATTCTTCCATAGGAGGAACCAGCAGGGATTTCCTGAAAAGGAGGGACAAGTAAGTAAACTTACAAAGGTCTGCTCAGGGACAAGTCAAGGAGTGACACTAATATGTTTAGTTTAGTCTGGCCTTAACTGAAAAGGAAAGATGGTCAATTTGCTCTGTGATACTTTAAGGTATTGTTCTAGGAGACAATATGGCACTGCATTAATAAAATAAATGATTATATGGATACACACATATTTGATCTCTCATTTTAAGACAAAAATATTTTAATATTGACTATACATATGATTTTTAAAATATAACATTAAAATTTTAGCAAATTACATTTAAATATTTAATATCTATTATTAATGAAGGGTGATTGACATAGAGAACTATAGCCTTAAATAGGTGTTCCTTTCCCACTAACACTGGATATTATGGTACAATTTTAATATGATTGATTTATTGAGACGCAATCACAAGTTCCTATTTAAAAGTGATTTTTAGCCTCCACTATGAAAACTGTGGTGTTTTTTATAAGTGTCATTTTTTCTTTTGAAATTTATGCAAGCATATAAAATAAAACCTTACAGACACACACGCGCGCGCGCGCACACACACACACACACACACACACACACACACAGGGAGGAAGATAGATACATATCGGTTTGATTCAACTGGTGACAAATTTGGCAGCCAAACTAGATTCACTAGGCTCACTGATTTCTTTGAGTTTAATATGTGGTGTGGGTTAATTGAATAAATTTTCCACTTGAGTGAGTTAACAGCACTAATTTAGGCAGTCACTTTATTTAGATCCCTTAAGTCATACTCTCTTGCTGGTGAGATGGTGATGTCTTGACATATGGGTAGGCTTTGACTCCCATCCTTCATAATACCTGCTGTCACCAAAAAACTCCTTCTCTTTCCCATCTGTTGTTGAATTATCTCCGATCACTGGTCAACATGAATTTTTGGAAGTTAATGGAACAATTTGAAAAAAAGAAAAACATATAAAAGAATCTTTCTGGATTTGCTTGGAAAATAGTCTATCTTCTAATGACGAAACTACTGTATCAGATAGGGTTGGTTATTTTATTTGATGAGAATAACATTTAATTCCAATCATTTACTGTCCATGTAATAGTGATCATGGGACTGAGCAATGGAGATTTTTCTTAACAGGATATGGTGTAATACCTTGGATAATGGGGACACTGATAAAAGTCAATGAAGTAAGAACTTCCAGGCAAAGAGAGTTTAGGAGGTAAGAGACCTAAAAGCAAGGCTGAGGCTGTAACTCAACACTACCACTCTAATGGGTGGACTAAATATCCAAGTCAATCAGAATCTAGCCCTGAGGGAAGCAGTGAAAAGAACAGGTAGGAATTCAGAGGTTTCTCTAAGCCAAAAATGGCATTTGCTGTCAAAGTCAATTTAATTCAATGACGGAAATAGTCCATCTGGTATTATGATTTATTTTGAAATTATGGGAAGATAGGTTTGTTTGTTTTTTTCCTGTTGCTCTCCATATAGTGAGTCCTTAATGATTCTCTTCAAAATCTAGGTAAACACACATTAAGAGCTCAAAGAGATTCATAGTTTGTTTTCAGTGTCTCTCTATATTTTTCTCCTTTGAGTAAAGCAATATTATCCCTAGAAGTTGGAGAAAGTTGCAATGAACTTTATCGGTGATGGTTTTTAAAAGAAACTTCCAACAGCAGAGCTTTTGTAATTTTTAGGTTACACATTCCATTTTTGTCTATTCATGATTAGGCTTGAAATTCTTTCTCCAGAAAAGGACATATACTTTACTGAGCAGGCAAAATCTCCAGGCCAGGTTATAATATGCAATGCCACACAAGTCTTATTGTGACCATAGTTTTGGGTTGTGTTTCTTAGCAATGAATGTTTAATGAGGTATAAGGGCTATTTTGATGTGATCTAATTCCATCAAGAAGATGAGCTGCAACATAGTTACTATGTTCGTTATTATATAAAGAGTAATGAAAGATATAGGTCAAAAGGAAATGCTTATATATAATTTCAAATGAAAAAATAAGGAATGGGGATGCATAGTAGATTTGTAAGTACTGCTACAGTCTTCATAAACTATGGTGAAATAAATTTAGTCTGTTCAGAAAAGTCTTCCATATATCACGGGTACCATTTTTAGACTTCTTCATCAGCTTCTCTTTGTGTTCCCCACTTTCCACACCCCCACCAAAGGTATATGTGGAGCTGCCTATTCCTACATGATTTCCTTTTTGTTCCTCTGTTAATACTTGAGAAAAGTAAAAATCCACTTAAAAGGTAAGTATTTTTCCTGGCTTCTCCGTAGGAATGAAGCATCTTAGCTCTCTTGAACTTCTCTATCAGTCTACTGCCATATTTTCACCTAAAACTAAATAAAGAAGGGACACTTCAGAACGTCCTCTTTATAGTTTTGAGCACCGACGATGTCCCATATGGAGTTCCAGATTCAGAACTGTCTTACATCCACCCTTGCTTTAGGACCAAAAACTAACAAATGACTTAGGAACTAGAAGATTAAAAAAAAAAAAAAAAGACTGGATCTCTTTGCTTCTAAGTTTGGAAGCTGGCCAAGGATCTGAGCTGGAGGAGATCAAGGCATCAACAAGATTTCCTGAACAGATATTATCGAGTTTTGGGAAGGATAACTAACTATTCAGAGAATGCAAGCTGGTGTTCTGAATCCAAGAAGTTAGGTGGGGAAAAAACTAAAGCTAATGATGGATGTATTAGTCTACATATCATCCTATCTATTAATGATGAAATTCATCTCTCAGTGATATGACATACAATAAGACATACAAAAAAATGATCATTTATTAATGTTTTCTGAGACAAACACTATGATGTCTTTCAAATGTACTTCATCACCATCCACTTAGATAAAAGCCCTTCTGACCACTACTGGTAAATTCCTCTTTACATTCCTCAGAGTGCTGGTCTCCTCATTCCTTCCTGAGCATCTTGAGACCTCTTATTTCCTGCTAACCATAAGGCAATGTGTTTTTAAGTTTTTGGGTTGAAACTCATTTAAAAAATAAAAAAGAGAGATCCTATAATTTTGATGTCTTAAAGAACTTGGGTGTGATGATTACCAGACTCTGGCAGGAGAACTCTCGCTTTTTTTTTCTTCGATTATTGAAGAAATTTAAATGGGATTCTTAGTTCCAATTTTGATTCTGAGGTGGCTTACTTTCCTGAATATTACTTATATTTACACCTACCCAAAAAACTAAATAAAACTTTTCCTTACACCAAAAAAAGTATTTGAGGAAAATCAACCATCAAAATGCCTTAGTCTAGCATATTTCCACAGAGGAAAAACAAACAGAAGGATGAGAGGAGGGAAGAGGAAGGCTGGAGGGGGAGAGTGCAGGAACAGTCATGGAAGAGGTCTGTAGTCCTGGCTGCTGAGCTAACTATCTTTAAGTACAGTATCCTCTTTGAATCTTCATAGATTCCTAAGCTGGATATGATTATCTCAGTTTTACAGATGAGGAAGTAAAGATTTAAAGAAATTAAGAAATTTTCTGAAGGTCACAGACAATGGGACCAAAGAAAAAAGAAGAAAGAGGGTCAGGAAGTAGCGGTTTGTCTGAGTCCATTGTCCAAAATTGATCTTTTCTCAAAATTTTTGAAGGTTATATGATTATTGAAAGACTTATGGATATAGAATTGGAAAATGAACTCAAGGATTCCCCCAGTAGTCACGAGGCACAGAGGAAAGTTGTGCGGAAGAGGCTCTCATACACAGTCAGGATGCAAGGATAAGACAAGTGGCTTCCTCTCACCCCAGCAGCCTGCACAAACTACCGCCAGCACCTGCCTCCACTGCCCAATCTACCAGGTGATCAACATGCATGTCAGCCTTGAAGTACATGAAAACGGGACACAGCCCCTGTGTAACTTCACATGCATGCATATGAGCTGGCCTGGATGCAGGTGATTTTGATAGACAGCCACTGCTCAAGAACTGAGAATGGCTTCCTAGTTTTCTCCACATCCAGATAAGAAAGCACTTGACAATTTGTGGTTCCATCATTTATCAATCATTGTTTCATTCCTCTTCTCTACTCTGTGAGGAAGGTGTTGCCATGAGCACCCAGCCTTTGGTCCTTGGCCCGAACAATTTCATTTGTCCTTTTTTGGTTGACTTATTATTGATGGCTTTCCTCAAATTCCATTTTCTGCATAATTTTTCTGGTAAAATCAGGCAATTTGATCATTTTTTCTCCCATCTCATGCTGTTTGCCTATATGATATATGTTAGTCCCCAATGTTGTTGTATTTAGCAGACTATTTGTTTAACTTATTTTATGTCTAATTATTTAATGTGTGAGAACTGTATATCCTCCAAATGGCTGTATATTTCTTTGAGCCTGGGATTCCACCAAATACTTAGTACCAAGGGAATGAGGCTAAAGAGGAAAGGGCAAGGGGAACAGGGCTTCCTCTCTCACATCTTCAATACGCTTTTGGGGAAGACGGGAAATGCCGATGTGTAGAAGTCCCTATGGCCATGCCCTGACCTGTATAACACTAAAATAATTTCTGAGTGCTCTTATACAGAAGTAGGTTGATTTCCCTAGAGCTGTCCCCCTCAATATGGTCCACTGTGAAAACACAGTGAGGGCTAATTGTTTTCTGACAGATTTATATATAGTTCTGCTTACTCAAGTGTCACTGTTAAGACCAGATGGAAAGTTGTGGGCCTGTACAGCATAGAGAAATATGGGTCTCTACTCTCCTTTCTCCCTCTTTTAGAGACAGGCAAGCCATGGAGGGAGCTACGGGGAGGTGGGAACTTAGGTAAACTGCAACTGGCATTTCTTCATATATAGGATGATGGGGAGTAGCGATGGTATCATGCAGCGTGTGTGAATATTTGTATGGTATATTCGGCAAAAATACTGTGCTGCACACTTTTCTGTATTTTTTTTCCAGATACTACACACTGTGGGCATTACAATAACTGTTCAGTTGAAGAGCTACTTATAATTATACACAGTTGAAATCTCTCTGAGCCATTCTTCTCCTGTTGCAGTCTAAAGGAGGCAAACATATAATACATTTGGTTCTCCCTTTGCATTTTGACAACTTTTTAAAAGGCATTGGGATAATGTTTGTGTGCATTATGTAGCTAGAAGAATGAAAACTCCATTACAAGTTCTGAAATCATGGGGCTCTCTTAAACTGACATAAATCAGGTCCACTTCAAGCACTCATATTGTAGGCATCAGGCAAAGTATGCAAATGAAAATACTCCTTCCTAGTGACTGAGGTGAATCCTCTCACAGAAAGTCTTAGAATGCAGCCACATCTGATGCATAAAAATACAACTCCTCTTGTTGTGGACACAAGTGAGTGAGTGGAGCTATTTTAACTGCCAATGACCATAATAGCTTCATGGCGTCTTATTGATCTGAGGATTTAATATTCTTATCTAATGGAGTGCAGACCATTTATAACTCCTGCACCTCCTCCCAACAGATAGTAATGTGCCCTTGGCTGTATGTGATAGGGCTGTAATTCCCCTGTGGGCTCAGGGCACATCCTAACCTGGAAGTGAAGCTCCCATGATTTAGTAATGCCATCAGTGACCTGGAGTGTCATTATTTTTATATATGCAGTTGTGTACTTGATTGTTTATAATCTGCTTTGTTAAATTTGTAATGATTATGCAGCATCACTCTTTTCCTTTGGAGGTACGTTTTTATTTGCTTTAAAAGGTGAAGTATTTGTTTAATTCTTTAAAACATCTTTTATTGGTAACTTTACTGCCTTAAAAATTCAGATCATAAGCTGTTCTAGAAGCTTATGATTTCTTAATAGAACATAAAATTCAAAAGCCAAATTGTTTAGATAAAAATATTGATATAAAACCTCTAATATGATCTTTTCAAAGTAATCTTGGTCTGAATTTTCTTAATATTTCTGTTCTTTTAACAGACATGTATGAATAAATATTATTCTAATAGAGCATGTGCATCTCTTTCTGTGAGTGTGTGTGTGTGTGTGTGTGTGTTAGAGAGACAGAGATCATCTTTGTTTTGAAATACATCTTTATAATAAAACTAGAAAAATAAAGTAACAAAAGTACTCCTATTCATTTTTTATCAAAATCAAATATACAAATTACTCTCATTGTTTTAAATGACAGAGTAATTTCTACAAAATCCTTTCAAACTCATTCTTCCCTCAATATTTATTTGCCTAGCCATAAACAAACATAACACAAAACTGAATTAAGCTCTGTGTGTGCACATTTGCATGTGTGGATGAACACGTGTGTGAGCATGCCTGTGTGTTTGTGTATATGTTTGTGCTCTTGCATATGTACAAACTATAGTGAGTGTATGTGCGTGCCTGTGTGGTTTTGTATGCATGTACAGGCATGTGTGTTTGTATTCATGTGAGCCTATGTTTATGTGCATGTTCATTTGTATGCACACATGTGTGTAAATATGTGTGTGTATGAATAAAAGCAACTTGTGCAGACCACATATTAAGTTAATTTTCACATCGATATAAGTTAACTGAATACATGTCCCTAGCGTTTTGTTAAACATATGGGACACAAAAATGAGCATGACTCTTTTCTGGACCTTGAAAAATGTCAGAACAGAACAGGAAAGATAACTTTGCATACAAAAAGCAATAAAGCAATGGAATGTGTGTTTACTAATTTGTGAACAGAATGCTTAGCTAACTGGTAAGATGAAATCATACACTGAGAGGAAAGATAGACAATAAAGGAAGATGACTATAATGTGTAAGACAGCCTTTATGCTTGAATAGAATTTTGCCCTTTAAAGAAAAGAGGGGGCAGGTAACTTAAATAAAGGAAGTTAGCAGTGTAAACAGGAAAATGGAGTTGTGAAAGTGCATACTCTGTTGGAGAAGTGTTTATTTAAATGATAGGAGCATAGGATACATGGAAGTAAAAAGGAAATTAAAATTACCTGAGTGCCTGTTGCCAGGTAGGGAGATAATTGGGGATAAAGATAGGCTTAGATATCAAGATACCTCACTATGAAGCTCATCTCTTCTCTTTATTACCTGTGTGGTTTTGTGCAAGTGACTTAACCTCACTGAGCCTCAGTTCCTTTTTCTGATAGAAACTATGGTGAGAATTTGTTGAAATAATACACTTGATACAATGATTAGTATATAGTAAACATTTACTAAGGGGTAATTATTATTTTCTTGTACTTGTCCTAGGGATAATATTAATAGCTAAAATTTATTGAGCTTACTACATGACAGACATTTTGCTAAATATATATATCATTTAATCTTCACAACAGCCTTTTAACATGGATACTATCATTATCCCCTCTTACAGATGAAGAAACATCTTAGGGAGTTCACAGAGAAGAGCAGGACCACACTCAAATTTGTCTTTTCAAGAGGGAGATACTGGTAGAAAGTAAACTAGAATGGGAGTCTGGGGCTCAGATAATGTGCTGTTATGATAAGGCAAAGACCTTGGCTTTTCTTCTCTCGAAGTAGAAAACTGTGAAATATTATTTTGGAGAAGCGACATTATCATTTATTCATTCATTAGTTTGTTCATTTAAAAGCTCCATTTTGAATTCAATTCGTGAAATACATAGCATTGTTTTATTGCTTTTTGAAAAAAAAGTTCTCTTGTTTTCTATAGTCTGACATTCCTGGGTCCTAACTTGTGTTTTATTAATTTTTGCAACCCGAGATACTATATGCTGGACACTGTGCTAAACATTGGAAAGAAGATGCTGAGCAAAAGTGAATGTAGCTCCTTTCTCATGGAACTTACAACTTTGTTAAGGGGGCAGGTAACTTAAAAATATACAGCAGTAAAATTTCCACTCTGACAAATGCTAGAAAGTTAAAGTTCATAATGGTGTTAAAGCAGATAATAGGAGAATTGAACCAAGAAAAGTAGGTCATAAATATTTTCCTTGAGGAAATGAAGCTTGAGCAGAGAGTTGAAAAATGAGTAGGAGTTAATTGGCCAAAAAATGGAAAAGGAGAGGAACAGCATGTGCAAAGACCCTGTGAAGAGAGGAATCACCATTAGTGCAAGGGAGAAAGAAGGGACCGGTGTGAAACAGATCTAAAGCCGCACTGTCAATAAAAACATAAAGAGAGCCTGATATGTAACAAAGTTTGTAGTAGACACATTTTAAAAAGTAAAATATGTGAAATTATTTTTAGTAAAGTATTTTATTTAACCCAATATATTCAAAATATTATCATTATAACACAATCAACATAAAAAGTATTAATTTGATATTTTATGTTCATTTTCATGTACCAAGTGTTTGTAATCCAATGTGTATTTTAAATTCATAGCATATCTAAGTTCCATGTTGTTTCATCAGGAATACTTGATCTATAGTTAAATTGCATTGTTTATAGTTGAAAAAATAACTGCACATACTGTCATTTCAAACATACTTAAAAATTTTCTAATAACGGAATGAAGTAGCTATTTTTAAATTTAAATTATTAAGATAGAATAAAGTTTAAAAATTCGATTCTTTAGTCACACTAGTTACATTTCAAATGCTCAATAATCACAAGTGAAACTGATGGCTACTCGGTTGAGCAGTGCAGAATGGGAGAGCGAGACCATGTTCAGATCATACCACCCTTCAAAACCTTATTAAGAATTTTATCTTTCTTCCAAGATCGGTGAAACACCACTAAAGAGTGCTAAGCATGCAGTGACATTAAAAGATTTGAGTTTTGAAAAGATAAATCAACTAGCGGTGTGGAGAATGGCTTGGGGTTGGGCTGGAGGCAAGAAGAGAGTGACCAATAAGAATGCCATTGCCATAATTTAAGCCAAAGATAATGGTAATTTGACAGAAGTTACCGGATTCAAGAGATGTTTAAGAGACAAAAATCCACAGTAGTTGATGATGGAGTTGAAACAGAGGGACATGAAAGAAGACCATGGTTGCTATGCATTGCTGCGTTACAAATCGATTAAGAATTTAGATAGGGCCCAGTGAAGATTGCTTGTCATTGTTCCACGGTATCTGGAGTCTTAGCTGGGAAAAATCAGATGGTCAGAAATAATTTGAATGGCAGATGGAACTGCCTGGAAGCTCTTTCTCCTCTATGGAACCTGGCCTGGGAGGACTCAATGATTTAGGCTCAGCTGGGTCTCTGTACTAGAATGATCATACATGTCCTCTACATACAGCTCAGGCTTCCTCATCTCGTGACAGACTTGAAGTTACTGAAAGTCTTATTGAAAGTAGCTTTCCACGAGCATTCCATCAGCCAAGGTCAAAGCTGCATGACCTTTCATATTCTAGTCTTAAAAATCACATACTTTCACTTCCACTGTTCTCTATTAGTTGAAACAGTTTCAAGCTTACACAGATTCAAAGAGAAGAAACAGAAACCCCACATCTTAATGTGAAGAATTTCAAAGAATTTGTAATCATGTTATAAAATCATCTAAGTGCAGTTTGGTACATTCTCATTTTAAGGTGACTTTGAGTCATCTAAGAGGGGTGATTGGATATCTTGGTCTGGAGTTCAGAGGAGAAGTCTAGGATGGAAATATAAGTTTATAAATTATCTGTAATGACGTGGTAGTTAACAGGGCAGATGAGAACCCCAAAGGAGGGAATCTAGATTGAGTAGAGTGCCTTGAGGAATTTCTACCAGTTTTTGCTCTGCAGGAGGAGCAATGATAGTGCAGCCAGAGCAGCGAGGAGACAAACAGGAGAGTGTCATGCCTTAGAAGCAAGAAGAACCATGCATTTCAAAAGGGAAAGAGTAATAACCATTTTAAATTTGAAATGTCAAGAAAGAAAAAGGCAGATAAATGTTGCATTTATTGACAGAGCAGCCATTGTGTACATCTTAAGGATTATTTTGGTGTTTTAGAAAAAAAATATGAATGCTAAACAAAAGATGAGTTGCTGCAGGGAGAACCTGAAAACTAGAAGAAACTGGTAACTGGTTGATTCTTCCCGAATAGTAGTAGCTCCATTACATCAAAATGACAATATGAATTGGATTGTAAAGAGGCACAAATAGATGGATAAAATGTATAGTTTCTTTTTTTTAAACAAAGAAGAACATTTTCCCTTAGTCTTGTATCTTAAATAAAATTTTACCCATAATACTTAGAGTAAATAAAATTCTATACTGTTTTCTTCATGCACCATTATAACTTGAGAACTATAAATATTGTCATAAATATGACTAAATTTTGTTGTCAGATTTGGAAAAATATCTAGGTGCTGTGGGTTTGATCCTAATGTGATCAACATAAGACTTCTAAAAGAGACCAGAATTCTTAGAGATGAGGGACGTATGCTTTCCATGTTTAGATTCAGTTCCATCCGAAAATTTTTTATGTAATGAAATATTTCCACATTTTTAAAAAGAGACTGAGAGTTAAGTTATTTAAAATACACACACAAATCTAATATTGTGAGATAGGAATACATCATCTCAATATAAATATAAATATAAGATACATTTTGATTTGGCATTTTATATGCATGTAGCTATTTATCCAATGAATTTAAAATATCTGCTATTAATTCTTAACAACATAAATTGATATATAAACTCATTGGAATCAAGAAATTTCTAGAAATGTAACTATTTATAGAATCCTTTAAAAACTTGTTATACCAATACTAAATGATGTTTAATAAACTAGAACTAGAGTGTTTTCTATTTGATTATTGAGACAAATTCTTCAAATGCCCATTGCCTTTAATACTGCTGAGCTAGGTGGCACTCTATCTGATCAAATCACACCTTTGGCTTTCATGATCTGTACTTAGAGCTGCTGCTGAATCTGTACCAGTCCCAAAGAATGATCACAATAGCCACATTGATTGGTTTCTGTACCCTACAGTAGGTTCACTTTACATTCATATTTCTGCCAAAACCTGGAAAAGAAGTCATAGAAATGGTAAATGACAGTTTTTTATTTTTATTTTTTTTGATAGACTGGCTTTTGTCACAACAAAAAGCATAGTTTAATTTAATGAAAAAATTAATTATAGACTGAACAAAGAGTAGTCAAATAAATTGCTTTGTGTCCTGAAGATCAATCAACCATTAGATTTTCAATGTGTTTTCCTGGATATACAGATTCAGTTCCCCTAATTTTCAATTCTGGTGAAGAGAGAGCATTTTTGTCTGACTTTGTAAGAGGAAATACCCCAAAATGAAGAACCAGAAGAACACAGATTAATGAAGCTGTATTAGACAATACTTCTATCTTAATTTCTTTTTAAAATTTTTTTTTCTTTTAAATCACTTTTCTTATGTTATTTTCTTTTACAATTCGGCTTCAGTACTTTCACCCATTTTCTTTCTCCTATCCTATTCCTTTTTCCTCTTCACTCTCTCCATATCTTTTAAATTTGGTATTTCATTGAATCTTACTATTAATAATACATTTGTCTATAGCCGATGACTTTCCTACTAGAAGTTATGCCTCCGAAATAATGCAAGATGTAGAAGATCATCACCTCTTAACATCAGTGGTCAAAGCACGGGAGGAACAGGTGAAATCTAGTATTGATTTGCTTTAAAACAATCCTTTGACATTCCTCAGTGTTGGCTTGATATTTGGATAATTTTAAGAGCCCTCTATTCAGTCTTTCTGAAATTTGAGTAATATATTGATTTCTCTCAAAAAGAAATGATGGTCCATATTTGTAGTGTTGCCATTAGTTATTTTTATTATCTTATATTTAGTTATTTTTATTTTAATGTGATGTAAACATATATCACAAAATTTATATATAATAATAATAATGTTATTATCATTGCACAACTAATAACTAATCTACACATTAAATACAAAATAATAAACACAATGTAAAAATATAGTCAATATAGTCATTTAGATCCATTTTTGTGGGGTTTTTTGCTATCGATCGACTTTAATCAAACAAATGCAGAATATGGTAGCATTACAACAGTATACAAAAGGTTAGTAATAAATTCAAGTTCAGGATTATCTGTCATTCCTCAACAAACAATACTCTAATGTTCCTTTAATGAAGGGTTGCTTATTAAGTCTCTAAAACTGTCTTCTTCATTTGGAGAAAAAAAAAATAAGCATATAATGTTATTAAAATTTGCATTAAATGGGTATGTAATCCAATTGTTTCTGGAATCAGGAACCAGAAAATAGTATCTGAAGTTGATTTCAACTCTAGGAATATTTAAACCCTATTGAAGCTATTATTTGGCATTTGGCCTTTACTTGGCTTGACCATTTTATTTTAGGATTAAGCCACTTTTCAATCTAAAAGGATAAAGATAGTGTATTGCATTATCACAAAAATATCATTTGTCATGTAGAACCAAAGCATTTGTTTATTAAAAAAAATAAGAAATTAAATACTATACCACAGAATACCTTACAAAGTGTGAAATATTCATGTAGAAGATATAGTTTTTATTTATTTATAGTAATATGATTCAGTATGAGAATAATAACTTAGATCAACCCTGATATTGGTTCCCAGATATGTTCACTGGAAATTAAATGTTGCCATGATTATTTGGCATCAACATGATTATAAACAAATACAGAAATGTGTACATCAAAATCTTGTAGTAAAACTTGGTAATAAGATGCTGATCCAGATAAATTAGAATAAATAATTTTTGAAATAAACATAGTTTTAGATTTACAGAAAAGTTATAAAGGGAGGACAGAAAGTTCTTATATACCCCATACCCAGTTTTTCTTATTATTAACATTTGATATTGGTATGGTTTATTTGTCTAATTAATGAACCAATGCTAATATTATTATTAACTGAAGTCCTTACTTTGTTCAGGTTTTCTTAGTTTTACCCAAATTTTTTGTTGTCTTTTTTCCAGCATACCATATCTTATCTTGGATTATATTTACATTATATTTTGTTGTCATGTCTCAGGTTTCTCTTTGCTATGACAATTTCAAACACTTTTGTTGTTTTTGATGACCTTGACAGTTTTGGGGAGTACTGGTCATGTATAGGATGTCACTCTATCGGAATTTGTCTGATGTTTTTCTCATGATTAGGCTGGCATTATAAGTTTTTGCAAGGAAGATCACAAAAGTGCCATTCTCATGTCAGATCAAGGGTCATAAGATAACTTATCACTGTTGATGTTAACCTTGATCATATCACTAAGATAATGTTTGTCAGACTTCTTCACTGTAAAGTTACTTTTATAGTCATTTTTATATATTATTCTTTGGAAGGAAGTCACTATGTGCAGCCCACACTTAAGGAATGGGGAGTTATGCTTCACTTCCTTGAATATAAATTATTTCGAATTTTCTGAACAAAAGATTTGTTTTTCTCCCTTATTTATTCATTTATTCAATCATTTATTTATCTCAGTGTAGACTCATGGATATTTATTTTATACTTTGGGTTATAATCCAGTAGAATGTTATTTAGTTTATTGCTCAAATTATTCCAGCTTTGTCCATTGCAAGCTGTTTCAGTTGTTTCTTGTGTTCTTTGGATATTGTATTTGTTTGTTTTATCATTTTCTTACTTTCTGCCACTGCAAGATGCTCCAGGCTAGTCTTGTATATTTCCTTCCCTAGTCCTAGAATCAGCCATTTCTCCAGGGAACCTGGAATTTCTTTTATTACAGAACGACATTAAAAACCACAATCTGGTCTCTAGATGTATTCATTGCTACATG
Organism: Pteropus vampyrus; assembly: GCF_000151845.1. Classification (NCBI taxonomy): domain Eukaryota; kingdom Metazoa; phylum Chordata; class Mammalia; order Chiroptera; family Pteropodidae; genus Pteropus; species Pteropus vampyrus. The sequence goes on from NW_011888882.1 coordinate 3,323,569, forward strand.
GGTGTCATTGCTTCTAGGCCCTCTCAGATGAAAGAGCAAAGAAATATATGTGCGTGAGCTAATCTGTGCATATATATATTTAAAAACATGGAATGGATTTTTCCCTAGAGCCTGTAGAAGGAATGCAGCTCTGATGACACTCTGATTTTCACCTTGTAAGATCCATTTCAGACTTCTGACCCCAGAAGGTATAAAAGAATAAATTTATGTTGGGTTAAGTCACTGTTTGTGATAATTTATTATAGCAATAATAGGAAACTAATACCGCTAAAGACAAATGATGTTGAACATCTTTTCATATGCTTATTTGCCTATATATCTTCTTTGGTGTGATATTTATCTGTTCAGAGCATTTGTCCTTTTATTAAATGGAATTATTTGATTTCTTACTGTTGAGTTTTAAGTGTTCTTTGTATTTTTTAGATACAAATCCTTTCTCAGATATATATTTTTCAAATATTTTCCCCAGTCTGTGGCTTGTCTATTCATTCCATTAATACCGTTTTTTTTCATAGAGCAGACAATTTTAATTTTAATAAAGACTAATTTTTTCTTTTATAGATTACACTTTTGGTTTTGTATCTAAAACTCATAAGTTTAAGATCATGTAGATTTTTCTTCTCTGTTTTCTTCCAGAAATTTTTATAATTTTACATTTTAAATTTAGATGTATGATTCATTTTCAGTTAAGTCTTGCGAAAGGTTTGTGCTTAGGTTCATTTTCTTGCATATTTACAGATTCCTTGACCAAATTTTAGTTAGGCTCCTTTGAGCCCTCCCCTTGACTAGGCCTTTATCTTCCCCAGATTGTAGTTTTTAATACCATTCTACAATAAAAACAGTTTTGTTTATTTCTTTTCAATTTGCCTAGTTTTTATTTCTTTTTACTTTTTTATTGCACTAACTAGAACTTCCAGTATGATTTTGAATAGGGGTGGTTTAATGTACCTAATTCTATGGGGAAAGCATCCAGCCTGTCATCATTAAGTATATTACTTGCATGATATTTTTGTAGGTGCTCATGATCAAGTTAAATAAGGTCCCCTCTATTCCTAATTTACTTAAAGCTTTTTTTAAAATCATGAATTGGTATTATCTTTTGTCAATGGCTTTTTACACATCAATTGACACGAGCATATGATTGTTCTTCTTTAGCTGGTTGATATGTAGATTACAATAATTGATTTTAGAATGTTGAACTCTCTTGTATACCTGGAATAAATCTCACTTGTTCATTGTGTGTAATTATTTTTATACATTTTTGGATTAAATTTGTAACATTTTCTGGAGGATATTTGTGTTTATTTTAATTTGGTCTGTTCTTTCTTTTCTTGTAATGTCTTTATCTGGATTTGGTATTGGAGTAATGCAGGTCTTAGAAAATGAATTGTGAGTTAGGAAATGGTCTCTCTATTTCTACTTTTTGGAAGACATGGTGGATAATTCAAATTATCTACAGTAGAGCAGTTGAGGACTGTTCTGATCCAGTCCTTCCTTGTGAGAAGAAATACTTTCCTCATATGAGAAAGATTATGGGTGCTTTATGTTACTCATGGCTGAATGTAATCCCTCAATATATTTTTAATTATGCTTGATTGTATGTGATTAAAACTTACATGCAAGATGATTAATTATTGATTCAATATTTTTACTGTATAGGTTATATTGTCTATTTCTTCTTGCGTGAGTTTTGGTAGTTTGTGTCTTTCAGTGAATTCGTCGATTTCATCTAAGTTATCAAATTTGTGGGGTTAGAGTATAATATTCCTTTCTTATCTTTTAATGTCCAGGGGTGATGATACTTTCATTTCTAATATTGGTAAATTGTGTCTTCTCTTTTTATGATGTGGTTAGTCAGATAATATTTTTCTTTGGAGAGTTTTAAATTATGAATTCAATTTCCTTAATAGCTATAGAGCTATTCAGGCTATCTATTTCTTTTTGTGTATATCATAGTGGCTTTTGTTTGTTTGTTTTGAGGAATTGCTCCTTTAATCTAAGTTGTCAAGTTTATGTGCATAGAGCTGTTTGAAGTATTTGCTTATCATTTTGATGTCTACAGGGTTTGAGTAAACATCTTCCTATGTTAGTCTATATACTAGTAATCTGTGTCTTCTTTTTCACTTGGTAGTCTTGCTTACATTTATCACTTTTCTTGATCATTTCAAAGAACCAGCTTTTATTTTTTCCTTTTATCTGTTATTTTCCAGTTTTTAATTTAATTTAATTAGTTTCTGCTCTGATGTTTATTATTTATTTCCTTCTGCTTGTTTTTGGCTTAAAATACTCTTTTTATTTTTTAGTTGCTTAAGATAAATTGTAGGTTGTGGATTTTATATTTCTTGTTTTCTAATATATGCTTTTAATGCAATAAATATCCCCCTAAGCACTGCTTTTACTGCACCCACACATTTTAATAAGCTGTATTTTCATTTTCATTAAATTTAAAATATTTTAAAAGTTAGAATAGGGATTGTAAAAATATACTAAAGTTGCAATATAGCAACGAAAATTTCATATAGAGATGCTTTTAGATTATGAAAATACCCAAGACTGTGTTCTTTCACATTTGAGATACCCTAGAGCAATAAGTAATGACATTTTCTCATGACATATACTGTAATCTGTTTGACTAATAAGTCAGAAATTGCACAACTATGTTCAGATAAACATAGCAACATGATTTCTGTAGTGAGACCAGAAAATTAAGACCGTGTGCTGATACTTAGTAGCAGAAAAATTTGTGCTGTTAAGGGAAATCTTTGGTCAAAATGTCACTGAAGTAAAAATCAGCCATTTTGAGCCAAAGAGCTTAAGAGGAGTGCATTCCATGAGAAATTATGATATTCAGACAGACTTCGAGACTCTTTCTGAGGTCCCACAATTACTAGCTAGATGACTTGGGTCCTTTCTAGTTCAGTAGGAAAAATGAAGAACTGGAGTGCTTCTTTCTGATAATGAATAATAAAGAATTAGTTGTCTCCTCTTTTGCTGTAGCCACATTTGAAACTCTACTCATAACCATGTAAGGTTTTCCCGAGGCTGATCTATTTTCACCTTTTATTTGATTTTGCTTCTTTGCATACGTTTTATATTTTAGGAGTCTTTATCCTGTATCCTTATTCAGTTTGAAAATATTTATTATATGTATGCATGGTAAGCCTTAAAAATACTTTTTTTAAAATGAAGTAAGTAGTAATAAAGGAAACAGATGAAAGATAAAATTACTTTTAAAAAATGCTTTACAAAACTTAGTTTCCTATTTGAAAATGCGGGGAAAGTAACACCTGTTTCCCTACTTAGTTGTGAGGCTTAAGTGTGTTAACAAGTAAAAGCTTAGCATAGTTTCCGGCACATAGTAACTGTTAAAGGATTGTTAGCTTTCTTCTCTCTCCTACTAGGTGCAGCCTAGGAGCAAGAATAATTTAGTTTTGTTTAATTTAGGTTTTCTAAGTCTTCTAATTATTCCTATAATTTTTTTTTTACACCCATCTCCTATATTCCCTCCATACCCTAGTAAGAAAGTACAGACTAAGTATTGTATCATGAATGGACAACATATTTATCTAGCACTTAACTATCTGCGTAATCTTGTGCAAGGGGCTCTGAGAGATACATAAATGAAACAAACTACTCTTTTCATACAGAAATTACAATCTTGTTGGATGGACAAGACCATCACTAATAAAATAATTAGTGAGCAATATAAATTAATATACTACTAAGCTTTGAGTGGTTAAATGACAACCATAAATACTATCAAAACATTATGTGAAATTACCCACAATGTGCCTTTTACTTAAGGGGAGCTTAAAATTGAGTAGGTTCAATACATTAGTCGAGAGCATCTCATCAGTTATTTTTATCAGAAGGGACAGAAAATGAGTGGAAACTAAAATACCCATGTAATTAATAAACACAAAGATAGCTCAGGTCACTGACCTTGAAAATTATTTTTTAATGCATATACACATCAATTCTTCTGATTTTGTCTCCTTGGATGATTTCTGGAATGTGATACCCATTGAAGTGGAAAAGAATTATTTTTGACTGAATTCCAGGAAGAGATGGCCTTGTCTCGTTCTGTAATGTGCATGCACACATGTGTTTGTGTGTGTGTGTGTGTGTGTGTGTGTGTACATGCATATGTGCATGGATACACATACATATCCACATGTACAAAGGAGGAGTAAGATCCACTGCTTTGTGGTCAATTCAAATGCTTGACTCTCTATTGCTTTGAAATGGATAAGAGTGACATTCACTTAATACTCCTCAAATCTTTTCCTTCACATCACAACCCTGATTAACTAACACTTGGTGTTTCCATGAGGCAGGAAGATGCCTAAGGATAGTGGCTATAGAGTATAAACTCATAATGGGGCTGATTGCACACTGGTGGTAAGCATGCAACGACCTGCATGGGAGCTCCATGCTAATGGTGTTCATGCTAGGTGGACATCACAACAGCCTCCTATTACCTGCTTTAATATTTCTCCAATTAAAGTTATTGGTATGCCACTTTTATGACTTTTGCCATGCCTATGTATAATTTATAGCATTATTTTTAATGCATTCTTTTATTTTTTTGTAAAATACTTAATACATTTATTAGCAGGAATAGTAGTATTACAGGGCATTTTGTGATACTTTTGCAAATAAAAACCAGCATTTCATGACCTTCATAGAAGAATTTCATTTTAAAAAGATTTTTTTTCTAAAATGTTTGGTCAAAAATAACCGAAATATCAAAAAACACCTAAAATCAGCTCATGTCTCACTTTGGGAAGTAGGGACATGCAGAACAAAGTCCACAATGGCAAAGCACACAAAGCCTCAGTGATCTGGCCTTGGTTTCTCTCCAGATTCATCTCTTTCTAAGCCATGCTCCATATTCCATTGTTTAGCTTGCCTGAATAATTTATATTTTCCCAATTCACCCTATTCCAGAGGCCGGGTTATAGCAATCCCGAAGTGCCAGAAAACCTTTCACTCCTTTGTTTACCTAGAAAATATCTCACACTTTTTAGACCTAGAGCATCACCTCTTCCCTAAAGCTTTTACTGATATCCCAAAAGTGAACTTTTTATGTGTCTCCCACTTTAATGCTTAAATGACCTTTCTTGTTTTGGGGTCCTTCTTCCCCTACTAGATTAGAAATGCTTTCTAATATATTGTAGGCACTCAATGCATATAAAATAATAATAAAAAAAAGATTAAGTCAGAGTAGGTGATTGCATGAGGTAATCTCTGAGATACCCTTCAAATTAGTGTTTCTACATATTTGCTCAAGCCTAAAATTCTAGAAATGGAGACACAATTCTCGGCTTTAAGAATTTATGTTTGCTGTAAAGTTCAATTATCCCTAGTATTGGAGTCACTCAATCATGTCAAAATGTTTGCAGATCCATGTGGAGGTTCTGCACAATCTTGCCTGGGAGGAAGTTTTGAGAGAAAGAGATTGGGAGAGAAGTAGGAATATACACACTGAGGGGAGATGGTGCTGAAAAATAACATGAAAAATTGTGGAAAGAGATTGTTCATTCTCAGGGTTTATCTATACACCATCATGTTGGGAATCTCAATCAGAGCAGACTAGAGCAGTACAGATGGGGAAAGTGTTACCTTCACTACCACCTTGACCAAAAGCTTAATGCTGGCTCCAAGCTACAAATGGCTGTGGGGATGGAGGAAGTTTCAGGGGAAGAACACGTTGCCTGGGCTAGTAGGAAGTAGAGCAATACATAGCCTGAGGAGACTCAGTTTCTGATAGTTTGAGAAATAGCAGAAACT
>NW_011888882.1:3331031-3340827 GCF_000151845.1 Pteropus vampyrus
TGTGTGTGTGTGTGTGTGTGTGTTGGGGAATGAGTGGGCAGGCAATGGAATGACTTGGAATGGAAGAATTCTCATGACACATGCACTGATGAAAGTGAAGCATTAAATTCTTGGGCCTTCCGAGGCATCTTTCCTCTGTGTTCAAACTCCTAGCGATTACTATAATTTTTCAGGGAAAAAATTAATATGTTTTTCAATTTCTAAGGCAGCAAGAATGATGCTAAAGCCCAGTGGAGCTTTAGCAGGTAGAGCAAAAAGAGGGCATCCAGACAGAAGCTCTTCATCATATCTTGTGTTGTGTTATAAACTATGTGGCAGGAACATAATACTTTATTAAATTCTAAGCATGTTTCCCATTCAGAGAAATATTCAGCCAAGCAGACATTTTAAACAGCTGAAATATACAGAGGTAAAAAGATATAGTGTATCTATCTAGTATCAATGTGTGGAGCTGTGACTTGTAGCGAGTGCTTCAAGATGAATAAGGAAACAGTTCCCAGAGCTGCAACAAAGGAAAATGCTCCCAGGAGGTTTTCATTCCAACAGCACTGTAAGCAGACACTTGGAACTCCATCATCTACTGCTAAATGATAACTTTCAATTCCAAGCACCTAGGAAATTCCCAAGAGTTGCAACAGTTGTGACCTAGAACTCCTCCAGCATCCCAGGGAGCATCCTCTCTGGCCTAAGAAACTCCAATCCTGAAAGAATCCAACTCTGCACCTCCACATCTGTGACCACAAAATCAAGCAAAGAAGAAACAACACAAAACTAGAGAAATCTGTGCCATTTTGAATCCACGGTCACCCACATTATGGGGGCTTTTAACACTTCATAGAAATTCTAATGAAAATTTTTTTGTTATTAGCTTGCTTCCTCACTGTCTGGAATGGCAATTTAAAACATTTTCCACTCAACTCACATCTGCAATTTGCTTTCTTCTTAGCAGATGTCTTACTTCACAGAAAATTAAAATAGAAACCATGAAAGCATATCACCTCAACTTCCTGCTATCATATCTGCAAATCTACCTCAATTTACCCTTTTTTTTTCTTTCCTTCCCTCCTGTCACAAAGTAGAATGTGTTCCTTCTTCAAGTTACCTCTCTTCTGGATTTACTCTTAACAGCACAGTCCTTCTCAGAAAACAAAGCTGGGCCCTGCCCAGCAAGCCTCTTCCTTGATTATATCAGAGGCCTCCTCCATGGCACCCCATGTTTTCTATTATCCTTCTATCTATTTAAATTGCAACCAGAGTGAACAGGTAAAGCATAACTGGGGTCATATCACTGCCCTGTGCTAAATCTTCTGTTTTAGTCTGAATTGTGCCCTCCACAAAATTCACATATCGAAGCCCTAACCCCTAGTACCTCTGAATATGACTGCATTTGGAGTTTTTAGAGTGGTCCTTAAGTTAAAATGAGGTCATTAGGAGTGGCACCTAATTCAATATGACTGGTATCCTTATAAGAAAAAGATAATAGGACACAGTCTCACATAGAGGAAACATCATGTGAAAACACAGGGAGAAGACAGCCATTTAGAAGCCAAGGAAAGAGTCCTCAGAAGAGACCAACCCTGCCACCATCTTGATCTTGTACTTCTGGGTACAAGAGGTGTGAGAAAATAAATTTCTTGGTAAGTCATTGTTATCGCAGCCCTAGCAACCTAATACATCTTCTAATGACATTGAGTCATCTCTAGCTTAAAGTCTACAGTCTAATGTGGTTTCTAAGGCCCAAATGACATGGCTCATGCTCACCTTCACCATCTCATCCTTGGCTGCTCTCTGCCCCTATCTTCATTCCAGCCACAATGGCTTTTTTGCAGTTCATTGAATACACATATCTTTCTTATTCTGAAACTTTTGGATATACTGTTCCTTCTGCTTGGTATGTTTCTGTCAGCTCAAGCTACACATTCACCTAGTCAGCGCCTCATCTTTCAAGTCTTAACTTAATCATCCTTCCCTAGAGAAACCGTTTTTGTTCTCTAAGACTAGCTTAGGTCCCTATAAGATTCTGTGGTAATCTTCCATAGAATTTTGTACTTGTACTCTACAACTCTATCACTCCCCAATCATATGATCAATTTATGTCTTCTCTGCAAGATTTAACTTACACGAATTCATAAACCATTTTTGTCTTACTGTTGCCCTATGTGCAGCATGTGTGCTTGTATCTGTCGTGTATTTGATACTCTTATATGCTTGGATGAAACATCAAAATAAACAGGCTAACAACAGACAAGTTTGTGACTTCTGCCAAAAATATAGACAACTATAGAACTGCTTTGGATATGGCATTACAAGGATTTCTAATTATAAACAAAATCCAATTAAGAAGATGTTTTTTTGCTGAAGCTGAAGTAGTAAAGTTATTTCTTGTAGAAAAATGTAGTGTTACTAAATCAATTCAGTTTATCAGAGACAAAGATTATTTTTTTATTTTGTCATTCTAATTTATCAAATGTTCAGAATTCATTAGACTAGACATATATAGGTCTAATTTATTTTCAGATATAAGTGAAACGATTCTGTAAAAGATGGATTTTAATTTTTTTTTTTTTTAACCAGGCATTTATTATCTTTACAGAAACAGCCAGAATGTGCACAAAATTTGGGCACCATCCTAGGACATATAGCAATGTGTATGTTACTATCACTGGAAATTGGGTTTGCTGCTGCTCTTCACTTATGGTTTCTACCCGAGGGTGGAAACCCTTTAAAGAAGCACTTTAGGTTTGGAGCCTTTTGTTGTGGTGTGCTGTGGGAGGTGCTAGTCATATGTGGGTTACTAATATGCAATGTGGAGGGAGCTTGTTAGGGATTGCTTTTTGCAGGAGGGCCCACAGTTGCTAGAAGAGGAAACCTGTGGTCAAGAAGAGGGTGGATGTAACAGCGACACTCTGCCAAGAGAAATCTCTTTAGTACTTGTGTGCTAAGTACAATGGTGCCATCTATTTGTGACTGATATTTTTGATGGGGATGACTCTTCCTGAGTGGGCTGGGGACAAAAAGAGTGATGTAGCCAGCCATCATTTGCACATTTATTTACATGTCAGGGTTTTTATTCAGATTGTGACTGAAGCCTATTTGTAGAGTCAGGCTTAATGAAGTAAACCTCATTGAGATTCACTTCAGGGCATATCCAAACAAACAAGATCTTCATTCTGAGCCCATCCAAATGTTCGTAATTTGGTAAATTACTCATTCTCTTTGAATGCATTAGTCATCATTTATGAATGTCATTGAAATTGAATGGACTTCCCTCAGAGCACCATAAAACATTTCCATCATGCTACAAATGCCTGATTTTTTTCACCCGAGATATATTTTTCTGTTGTGTTTAAAATTTCTGATCCATGAACCAAATAGGCATCGTCCAAAATAAAGAGTCATGTCCAAGTACTGAGACTTTGTAAAATAAATATTTTTTAGATTTGAACAGATTAAGGTCACATCACATAGGTTAAAATATAAACCTTCATAATTCTTCAGATTTAGTCAATAGTTACTAAGCACTTTGAAAATCTTCGTAAACTTCAACATAAACAGTTGTCAGTGAGAAATAAAATAGGAAGACAATGCCTTAATAGCTCACCCCCTTGGAAAAAAAATACATATTTTTTTAAATGATGAAAGCTTTTTATTGAGTATATTGACAAATAGAAAATAAATAAAAATAAGCCTTTGAAAAGAAATACTGCACAGAACTTTTCTAATGCCTTGACATTTTGTGTTCTCTTTAAAGTCAAAAGATTTTAGTAAAATGATGACAGAAAATTGACGTTTTACCATTTATCCAGTATTTGCAGTATTTGGAATTTATATCAATTAAAATTTCCTTTGCCAACACATTCTACTCACTATATACCAGCTGAGAGTCTTGTAATACATTACAAATCCATGATGAAGACAAGAAATGAGATAAAGGCTCACCATTGAATTTCTGAATGTATTTATGTAATTCTCTAAATTCTGAGTTATTTGGGTCAAAGGGATGTCCTGAGTTGTCTTTTATATCTATTTAAGGAATGACAGAGGCAATGATGCTTATAAATCATTATTGCTCAAATGACTAGTATTCTAATTTAGCAAGGAGAGGTTGTTCTCAGAAAAATATCTTTTTAACTCTTCTCCTGGAAAATTAAGAGCTAATTTTTAAATGAAATGTTTACAAGTGGTCATAGGTCTACTATCCAAATGTGAACTCTTGTCCTTATTCTATATTGCAGAACTGTTTCTATGCTCTATAAAGGCATCACTCATTTTTCTAAGGGGAAAGCTAGCTACTTTTTTAGAATCTCTGTACAAAATGTTTTTTTGATTGACCCATTACATTCCAGCTGCATGTATGCTGTTCATTCTCCTTATGCATTTCTTGTATTTTAAATCCTAGAAAGCTTTCTTTCAATACAGGAAACATTTATGAATTCAGACTTGGGGATATTTGATTCATGATTATATGTACAGTTTGCATTTTTAAGCACGTATGTGTGTGTGGCAAATATTTATTAGTGTACCATATTTCATTCTGAAATTGAAAAGCTAGGTAATTCTTAGAAAGGATGTTAAACTTCTTCATGCAAGCATTTTTAGATTCAAATGTTTAAGATTCCAGAGAGGAAAGGAAATGAATAAAATGGTTGTGGGCACAATGGCTGGAGAGCACTTGTCTCGTCTTACGGCACTAGCATCTACTCAACTGTAGTTAGTTACTGACATTTAAGAACAGTCCTAGTGTTGTTAAATGATCCAAGTTGAGAAGAGTAGTCATAAACCTGGGTTTTTATTTGAAATCTCCAAATATGTAAATTCTGGTAACTAATTCTAATTAAAACACTGTGTGAGCGAAACAGACAAGTGCGTGAGTGTCCAGTATGAAATTTCTTTTGTAAAACGAAGAGTATATTATATCTAGAAAATACCAACTTTATTTAATAACTATATGAAATGTCTATAAAAGAAATATAAATATAAAATGCACACCTGGATAATATGTTTGAAAGAAATACCTTGCGTGGGAGAAGAACATCTTCCTACCCTTGCCATTGAAAAGTCTTCTGATTTCAGGGACTGGTTCCATTCAGCACCACCCAGTACCTTACCTGAGTTCCCACCAGTACAGGTGCTGGACCTTTACATTGCCCACCTCCTTGCTCGTTGTCCAGGGAAATATGCTTTTTGGTTTATGGATTCCTGGAATGTTATGAGAATCAAAGAGGGTACAAAAAGAAGCTTTCAGATTATGGACAACATCATTCATGCCGGACATATACTGAGGAAATTGATGGTAGAGAAGAGAACTGTCTGTGAGACAATAGCAGGAAATTGGAAAGAATGGTTCTCAGCCATGTTGGCCTCAATTTGTAGGAGCAAGTTAGGGTCGGGCATTTTACATATGATCACTCAGCTCCTAGGCAGCCCCAGAGCAGCGGGGATCATAGACCGTGAGTAGTGTACTGATGCAGATTCAGCTCTCACGCTGCTGAAAGGCTGAGAGTAAGGCCTGTTGCAGAAATATTCCTTTCTGTGTCTCTATCTCTCTTCATATCGCTTTATCCGTACCGCCTCTCAACACCTCTGCATCAGACCATCAAGCTATTTGTCTTAAACTTACACAGTGATGTATGTCAATTGTTTTTCAGTAAAACTGGAAAAAATATCTGCTCTCACCATACCCCTTTTTAGTGTAAAGATACTTCATTCTCTCACACTAGATGTTTCTTCCTCAAAGTTGTCCATGCCCTAAGTTTTCTCCATATCTCTCAGACCTAATGATTTTGGAAATAAACTCTGGAAAATTCTCCTTTTCTCAGCTTTCACTGTATCACTAACTCTGTCATTTCTAACACAATGAACACATTGAATAGACTGCTTGAATGGAGAGAAGGAAAAACTCTAACCACTAAGATAAAAAAAAAAAAAAACAACCAAAAACATTAATATCTCAAAAAATGTTATTCTGCCACACAAATATATTTAAAGCTATTCTAATTTTGTGTTAATTTACATATCTGGTATAACATTCTTTTTGGCCTATGAAATAAAATTACATATTCAAAATAAAATTCTATTTGAATGGATGAACTTTCTCTGCACTCTTCCTCTAAGCCCTGTTGCAAAGGGTGTGAAGGTTCCAGACAGTCTTTAGTTGTGTGCCCTTCCTTCTGCTCCTAAAGTAGAGAAGACAAGATAAATACACTAAAAAATGTAGAGGAAGCATGTGTTTCCTACCCTTATGCATTATCTACTGTTATGAGTAGTACAAAGTATCAAGTGCTCTTAAAGCAATGATTAATAACATCTAGATGATTTTAGTACTTACCAGGACTCATCATCTAATAGAGAAGCCATTTTTTTTCCCAAAATAAGACATATTTGGACCTATTACTTTTCTGACAGATAACTAGAAATCTCTGTATGTGGTGAAGAAGAAAAAGAAACATAGGTCTATTTGACTCTATTATTTGTAAATTCTTGTCAGTTTCAAAAAAAAAGAAAACAAAAAAAAACTCACACCAAAAACACTATAACAAAAAACTCCACACACACATTTTTCACACCCAACAAAAAAAAAAAAACACCACCACCACCACCAAGAAAAAGACCTCTTAGGTTGTGTTGCCTTAATGCACAAAAAGTTTTAAAAATGAATAAATGAGACTTGAGGAAAGTCTTATCTTAAAATATTACTTGTTTCACATGCTAATAAATTATTTGTATATCTGATAGATGTCATGAACTTTCACATGTTATATTGCATTAAATTATTATAATTACCTACTAATTTATTCAAATTAGTGAGCATCTATTATATGTAAAGGTTTTCTGAAATTAAAAATCAAGGAATAAGAGAGGGCTCACATTGAGCTGGGAGAGCAGGATGTGTAAATATGACAATAATATGTTATCGTATGTATTGTAATAGATGAAAACAGGTTGCTCTGATGGATCATACAACGGAAGTAGGCCTTCTAGAGAAGATGACCCTTTTGTTTAGTCTTCAAGGATAGGTGGTCATCAGTCAGAGCAAGTGGAAATGAGAGACTAGCATGTACTAAATTATGTACTTACAAGTGCATCAGTATAACTAGAACATGGGGTGCAATGTGGAGAATACTGCAATAAAAGGTTTACAGGGAGACCAAGTATGAAAAGCCCATTTGTTTTTTGGTAAGGCTTTTAGATTTTACTGTAGTGTAGTACCATAGGAGGAGTTAAACCAGTAGAATACTTGTTCAGATTATCATAGTGAAAGCACTGCTTGGCTATGGTTTAAAATTGAGTGCAAATGGAGAGACCAGTTCTGAGGATTAGATGTAATCCAGAAGGAGGCCTGAACAAGGCAGTGATAACTGAGATGGAGAAGAGGGGGCAAATTCAAAGACTAGTTAAGGGGTAGAAATTATAGATATGACTCAGTGATTTTTGGATGTGAAAAATAAAGGAAGAGAGTCTTGATTTCTGGCTTTGACAACTGGGTGTACAGTGATGCCAAAAGCCAGCACAGAGAATTCAGGAAGAAGATGAGATTTGATGTGGAAGATGATGTTTATTTTTGGACACTCTAGTGCAAATATCTGTGGTTTATCCAAGATCAGACATATCATGTGCAGCTGAGTGAGGGCTTAGTTCAGATGTGAGTGAAAGATGAAGATCTGAGATATACCAGGTCTTAGTTGAAGCTATGAAAGCTAATGAGATAAACCAGGAAAATGTATAGAAGGCAGGGTAAAAGCTACAGATCTGGGAACCATTAGCATTCAGGAATAGGCAGAGAACATGGAAATTGCAGGTAAAAGTTAGGTATAAATCCAGAAGATTAGAGCCGTAAATAGATTTTTAGATATAAGTTAGAGAAAGTAGTCACTGGCATCACTTCCTGAAGAGTTAATTATTGAGAAGAAAAGAAGAGTAACAGCTGGAGGGATGTAATATTTGTTTGATTTTTAAAGATCAGCTAGACTTGAACATTTAAAGGCTAGAGGCTGAGACATAGCAGAATGGTTTAAGGACAAATGAAAATAAAATAAAATAATAAAAAATTCCTGAGGAGGCAGAAAAGAATTGGATCTAGAGACAGTTAAAAAGAAAAATTAGACTTGGATAGAAGGAGAAAGCCCTCTTTTACAGATACAGAGAAAAAGAAATAAGAATGGGTGAAGATACAGATAAAGGTATAGGTGAAGAAAAATAGCAAAAAAAAAAAAAAAAGAATTAAAAAATAGCAGGCATAAAGCAACAAATTCTGGCCAAAAAACATCAATTAGAAGTAATAAAATGATAAATTTCCTAGTTGAGAAAAAGTTAACATACAGGCTACTTCAAATTGGACACAAAGTGAGACTAAATAGCCCAGCAGTTTTCTGGAATGTAAAAGAAAGAAAGAGATGAATTAACAAAAAGGGCAGAAGGAAGCTAAATGATATGGAAGGTAGTAAACAAGTTCACAGATGTTTAAAAGAAATTTCATAAGAAGTTAATAAAAGGAATGGCCTATGAATAATATTGAAAGAGATAATACATTAAATAATTTTTTAGTATTGAAAAAAAGATGAGTTATAAATTAAAAGATTGACATCAACTGCTACATAATGTGAATAAAAAGGAAACTGTGATTGTGAAGATGAAGGAAAAAGAAGAAATATTCAAAGTCACAAGAGAGAAGATAATTTACCTGTTGTGGCAGCTTGTATTATTTTCTTATGAATCTTCCCTCCCTACTCTTGCCACGGTTGCTGTTATGTATTTTTCTGGCCCCTTCATTTTGGACTTGGCCAATGGGAAATGGGTAGAATTAACAATGTACAAACTCTAAATATAAAGTCACCTTGACTTTGAACTCTTTCTTGAAGGACATCTCTATTCCTTCAGCCAGGGTCCTACATTAAAAGTAAAAGAAACAGAGCTGAACTAATAATTGAAAGCTGGAACCCAGTTAAGTCCATACAAATTTGGCCAAGATCAGCTAAATTGCTATCAGTTTATAGACCTGTAAGTATGAAATAAATGAATGCCGTTTTAGGTCACAGAGATTTTGCAGTTTTGTTTTTGTTGTTGTTGTTATATAGTATTACTGAAGCAGCAACTTGACTGATAACCCTACAAAGAAACAATAAACTAACAATTTATTTTTCATCAAGAGTAAAAAAAATCACAAAAGCTGAAGAAATAATATACTATTTATAGGATATTATTATATATAAAACAGTCAACCTAGTATTTCTACCCACTTTACCTATATTCAAAATTATGTATGAAATAAAGACGTTTTCAAACATATATAGGCTACGAGATTATATAGCTCATAACTTTTTACTGAAAAACTACTAATGGATATACCTTAGAATGTACACAGAGAGAGGAATGGGGTACATTCTGAAGTTGTTCACACTAACAGTAAATTTAGAAGCTATTGATTAATGTAATTGAATATAAAAATAATATTTTTTCTTTTAAGAATATATAATTTCAAACAATAATACAGGAAATGTGTTTATGTGTATGTTCATGTGTAGGAATGTGGTCAGTATATAAGATTTTACATACACACATATATACATAGTTATGTATGGTTGTATATAGTTATTTATTTATATGCAATTTATATCTTCTAAACTCTCAGAAGATTAAAAAAAGGTGAGGGGGAACTACTAAAGGCATATAAAACTAGAAAAGGATGGTAGAAATGAGTCTATGTGTATCAGTAATTTCAATAAATGTAAGTGGATTATAGCTGCTACTAAAGAAAAGTCTATTGAGATCTGAAAACAAAGAGACAAAAAGACTATCA
>NW_011888882.1:3340877-3344092 GCF_000151845.1 Pteropus vampyrus
TATTATATATATATAACCTAGTATTTCTACCCACTTTACCTATATTCAAAATTATGCATGAAATAAAGACATTTTCAAACATATGTAGGCTACGAGATTATATAGCTCATAACTTTTTACTGAAAAACTACTAATGGATGTACCTTAGAATGTACACAGAGAGAGGAATGGGGTACATTCTGAAGTTGTTCACACTAACAGTAAATTTAGAAGCTATTGATTAATGTAATTGGATATAAAAATAATATTTTTTCTTTTAAAAATATATAATTTCGAACAATAATACAGGAAATGTGTTTATGTGTATGTTCATGTGTAGGAATGTGGTCAGTATATAAGATTTTACATACACACATACATACATAGTTATGTATGGTTGTATATAGTTATTTATTTATATGCAATTTGTATCTTCTAAACTCTCAGAAGATTAAAAAAGGTGAGGGGGAATTACTAAAGGCATATAAAACTAGAAAAGGATGGTAGAAATGAGTCTACGTGTATCAGTAATTTCAATAAATGTAAGTGGATTATAGCTGCTACTAAAGAAAAGTCTATTGAGATCTGAAAACAAAGAGACAAAAAGACTATCACATATTACTGACAAGAGATATACTTAAGTCAAATGACTAAGAAATGCTGAAAATGAAGAGATGTAAAAAGATGTATAGCATAAAATTCTAACCCACATTAAATGGATAGAGCAATATTAATATCAACAAAATCAAATCTAGAGAAAAAACTAATAAGCATAGCTAAGGATAATAAATACTTACAAATAAATTTCTAGCAAGATATAATAGTCACTTACTTTTTGCATATAGCAGTATGACTTCAAATTAACTAATGTGAAATAGATAAAATTTCTAGGATAAATTGCCAAACAATAGTTATAGTAGTGATTTTAACACGTTTTAGAAACAAACAGATTTAACTCACAAAAATTTAGTAAGTCTTAGAAGATTTGAACAATAAAATTAGTTAATGGAATATATATTTTATATTAGTATATTATGGATTATTTTTTCAAGCTCAAATGGAGTTAAACATTGACCTTTTATAAGGTCATGGACTCAAAAAATTCCAAAGAATACATAACATACAATTTTCTCTGACTACAACTTAATAAAATCAGAAATTAACATATAAAATTGTCAATTCCCTTACTTCAATACTTTAAAAAATTAAATTAAATAAAATAATTTATGGATTAAACTGTTTCCTTGGAAATTAGAAAATACTAAAATTAAAAGAAATTGAAAATATTATATAAAATATTATGGGATGCACCTGTGGACCAGTGACTATCTCTGTGCCCTGACTCCAGATCTTAGAAAAAGGTTTATAATCTATATTATTTAAAAATTTAAGAAAGTTGGAAAATAATATAAGCATTTGAGAACTAGAAACAACTCAAGAACTAGAACACAAGAAATAGTAAAAATTAAATTATAAACTGTTGAAATAGAAACAAAAACCAAGGGTAGAACCAATAAATGGGAGTATGTTGTTCTTTTCCCTTGGGGTAGATGTGGTCTGTCACTGATATTTTAAAGTTATTTTATGAGCTTTAAGGTAAAAACTAACATCTGCAAACATCTTCCTTCAAATACTTTCTTGTAGTGTACACATAGTCAAAACATTCCCTGCAAATTGTCCTTTATCAAGAAAATTTGGCATTATTCAATGCGGTGATGTCAACTTCGTAGTGAGCAGAACATATGAAACTAATATTCGCTTTTGTATTCAGTGACTGTTGACTCATCATTGGTCTGTTGTTACATGATCCAATGTTGTAGCTTTATTTAAAAGATTTTGATAAATTATTATGACTTTTGTTTTTGTTATTCCTAATAAATTGCAATATTGACACATAAGGTTTCTCTCCACATTTGTATCTATGCCAGTAACACAATACCAAGATCACAATCAGAAACAACTCGAATATATTCTGTAATAATGCAGGGGGCCTATAGTTTGCCAAGAAATGTCATACTTTTATACAACAGGAAATCAGGTTGCAATCATCTTCTTGCAAACTTTCTTAATCAGATTATGCCTATATGTAGAAAAGAAAAAGGAAAACTAAGGCACTTAGCTTAATATTTCTAGCTTTGAACTTGTTTTGGCTAATAAGATAATTGACGTCAGAATGATATTCAAAAGACTCAGTTATCAAGTTTGTTTTCTCTTTTTTGCATTTTTTAATACTTTGTGATATACTCTGTATCAGGAAATGGAATGGAAAGTACAGTTCTCATTCTAGTTATATTTTGGGAAATGTATGGAATTCTTAAAGTAGATACGTGCATTTTTTTAACTATAAAAAGGAAAGACTTTTTAAAAATTATAATAATCTGGCCAATACTTCTTGGATTTGACACAGCCTACGTCCGAAGCCTGTTATTCTGCTTGCAGAGTAAGACCTGTATGAACTATCCACATTAATGTGTAGAAATAATGACAGCAAGTATATTTTGTATTTCATTTAGCATTCACAACCAAAACAAGGCTATTTTTAATGACTACAATCAACAGCCTTTATGCCCAAGTCTAAGCTTCCTAAATCAGAAAGTGCCAGAAATTACACTTTGAACCTCCAAATAGGGTGAGTTGAACAGAAGTGTATTTTTAGATACCAAATGTGCTCTCGTATCCTTCCAACTCTGCAAAATCAAACAAGCAGGAATTTCATTATCTGGTGTTCAGGCTTTATCCCTCACAACTGGCCCTGTCTTCCTGTGACCCTGTTCCACTGCACCAGACAGAGCCATAACTGTTTCTCGGAGTTCGTTTTCATCACACACACCCCCATCTCCCTCCCTCTCCCTCTCTCCTTCCAGCAGTGAAATGCCCTAACAGAAGGAGAGAAAACTCAAAGAATCCCCCTTTACTAACTAGAACTAAGATGAATTGTGTCAGAGTTCAGAGCCCCGTTGTTGCTTTGACATGAAATCACTGCCCTTGGTTTCTGCCAAGGCGGGTGTCAGCTGGTGAATTATAACACTGGCAGACAGGACTGAGATAAGCAAAAAATACAATGACAGCTGCTACACAGAACTATTCTTTCTGGCCTAGTGAATACAAAAATACATTGTGTAAATAAAGACAGACAGCTTCATTATGCAATTGTCTGCTACTGCGTCACCGCTAAATAACAAGTATTGATTCTGGAAAATATATTGAGGCTCTTCAAGCTCTTGGCGTGCATGGGG
>NW_011888882.1:3345227-3347907 GCF_000151845.1 Pteropus vampyrus
TACCCTTGAGTACCCATCTCTCTAAGATATTCTGTGTCAAAATGAGAAGTCTGCAAAAAGTACTTGTCGCATACTGAAGTGTGGTAATTGATGGTGATCCAGAGCAAAAGCATTTGTGTGGTGGTTTGAATTGTAAAGCTGAACTGGACACTGTATTTCATGAAACACTATTTTTACTTGAAAGAACAACTGACAAACAAATTATAGCTATTCATACTTGGGTATTGGAAAGACATTTTCCTGAAAAGTAATGAAGTTAGCCTCATTTCAAGAAAAACTGACAGAATTTGTTTCTAATGATAAAATTTGAGCTTTCAAGGGGAAATTCAAATTTTAGAAAACTTGTATTTACCATTGTGGCTTCAAAATACTTAAAGGACTTCAGTGATGTTAGCATGTGATTTCTTCCTTTTTTTTTTTTTTACATAAAGAAATGTGTCCACATTTAGAAGCTGCATAACTCAGTGAACCAACATTTTCCATATGATCATTGCTTGATGTTACACAATCGTTCATGAACAAAGGAGTCATTCAGCATGCAATATAGACCAATGGATTTTAGACTAACAGACTACAAAAAAATTCCTCGATATGGTTTCAAATTTCATTGGAGCTAACCTTCAAGAAACTACCTCTAATTGAGCTTTTGGCATAATATCAAAGATGAATATATATAATATCTTAAAAGGCTATTGACATACTCTTCCCTATCCACTTGCACGTTGGTATGAAGCTGAAATTTCTTCATATGCTTTAACCAAAACAATATATTTTGATAGATTGAGCAGAAGCTGATCTGAGAATTCAGCTGTCTTCTGTTAAAATAGACTTTAGAGAGATTTGGCAAACATGTAAAATAATATCACTATTCCTAGTAATTATTTTTGTTTTGAAAAGAAAATTATTTTTGCTTAGAAAAAATGTTATCTATCTTAGCATGTAATGTGCTTATTATTACTTATTTAAACAAATTAATAGATACTATTTTATAAAATTTCAGTTTTATGATAAACTTTGAGAGAGAGAACCCACAGAAACAAAACTTTTTTGTGGTCCTCATAGTTTTTAATAGTGCAAAGCTTCCTGAAACCAAAAAAGCATGAGAACTACTGGTGCAGTAAAAAGATAAGAGCATTTGGCAATAGAAAACTTTTTTTAAAAAAATTTAACTTCTGCAGGTTATTTTGTGAGTTGGGACAAGTTACATAATTCTGAACTGCATTTATGTTATTTATAAAATAGAGATAAGGCCTACTTCACATAGCTTTTGTGATTTATTTAATGAGATCATGAACACAAAAGCACTTTATAAACTGTAAGGTGTTAAATAATTTTAGTTAATGTTTGTCTCTAGCAGAGACTTACAGGACTGGCAAAATATGAAAGCTCACAGAATTTTCCTTTATCTCTTTATTCTTGATTTGCCTCTCTTAATTCTGCTCATCAACAATAAAACAAGATGATACATGTCACCCTTTTATTCAAGACTCTCTACAACATAACCCCAATTTACTTTTCCCCAGTTCCCTTTCACAGGTACTCTGTGTGACCAGGAATCAGAGAGGCTCTGGTCAAAGGAGCTCTTCTTATAGGTCCTGTATTGAGCTTTATGCTCAGGCTGTTCCTCCTGCCCAAGATGGTACATTGAACATCTCCATCTTCAAGACCTGTTACAAAATTCTTATGAAGCCATTCCGCCACTCCTCTCCTCTCCTGAATTTGAAAATTATTTTCTTGTTTTTGACTCTGCATATTAATTTTTCCTTTTGACATGTGCTTCTCCTGGTTCACTTGCCTTTGCAGTTATTTTAAGCTCAGGCCAATTCTTTTGGACTATGATTCTCATCAAAAGGTTGTTTTTATGCTCAGTTCTCTTATTCTCTGCAGAGAAAATTGCTCATAGGAGGTATTTAATAAATTTTCATTAAGTAGAATCTAACTAATAAATATGCCAAAGCCTTTTTTATATGGTGAGAATAATTTGTTTATAAGGGACAAGATGGCATATGAAGCTCAAATGCTTGTGAAGTCTGAAAACAATTGTCTTAGCATGTATTGTAGAGAAAACTTCAAAAGATTATTTGATTTTCTTATTGGTGCAAGTAAATAGCACTTCCCTCTCACATCTCTCTCATAACTTCCTGTCATTGGTGACATATGTTATGCAGAACTTTGTAACACGCCTGCATAAATTTCTGTGGGCAAATTCAATAAGTTGATTTAATAAATTGAACTAAAAAAATTATTCAAACTATTTATAGACCATTTCCGAAACCTTATTTTGCTTTTGTTTTCTGTTTTTTGTTTGTTTGTTTGTTTTTTGGTTTTTTGTTTTACTTTTCAGGAATTTGTTCCTGTAGAGATTATCAAATTACTTATTTTAGGTCTCAAAGGATCCCTAGCCTTTGCCACCTTCTAAAGATAGCCATATAGGTTAGCTATACTCTTGGTAAAATGAAAGATTAGTGTGCAGTAGTGCTGACCAATAGGACTTTTTTTTTTTACAATAACGGAAATGTTCTTTATCAGTGCTGTCCAGCACAATAGAGCCACTAGTTGCAAATAGCTTTTGAACACATGAAATGTTGCTAGTGAAAATAAAAAACTCAATTTTAATTTATTTTCAGTTTAATTAATTTAAGTTTTAATTTAAATTGAAATAACAGTGGCTAGTGCTACT
>NW_011888882.1:3347957-3362551 GCF_000151845.1 Pteropus vampyrus
GTTCCCTTTCACAGGTACTCTGTGTGACCAGGAATCAGAGAGGCTCTGGTCAAAGGAGCTCTTCTTATAGGTCCTGTATTGAGCTTTATGCTCAGTCTGTTCCTCCTGCCCAAGATGGTACATTGAACATCTCCATCTTCAAGACCTGTTACAAAATTCTTATGAAGCCATTCCGCCACTCCTCTCCTCTCCTGAATTTGAAAATTATTTTCTTGTTTTTGACTCTGCATATTAATTTTTCCTTTTGACATGTGCTTCTCCTGGTTCACTTGCCTTTGCAGTTATTTTAAGCTCAGGCCAATTCTTTTGGACTATGATTCTCATCAAAAGGTTGTTTTTATGCTCAGTTCTCTTATTCTCTGCAGAGAAAATTGCTCATAGGAGGTATTTAATAAATTTTCATTAAGTAGAATCTAACTAATAAATATGCCAAAGCCTTTTTTATATGGTGAGAATAATTTGTTTATAAGGGACAAGATGGCATATGAAGCTCAAATGCTTGTGAAGTCTGAAAACAATTGTCTTAGCATGTATTGTAGAGAAAACTTCAAAAGATTATTTGATTTTCTTATTGGTGCAAGTAAATAGCACTTCCCTCTCACATCTCTCTCATAACTTCCTGTCATTGGTGACATATGTTATGCAGAACTTTGTAACACGCCTGCATAAATTTCTGTGGGCAAATTCAATAAGTTGATTTAATAAATTGAACTAAAAAAATTATTCAAACTATTTATAGACCATTTCCGAAACCTTATTTTGCTTTTGTTTTCTGTTTTTTGTTTGTTTGTTTGTTTTTTGGTTTTTTGTTTTACTTTTCAGGAATTTGTTCCTGTAGAGATTATCAAATTACTTATTTTAGGTCTCAAAGGATCCCTAGCCTTTGCCACCTTCTAAAGATAGCCATATAGGTTAGCTGTACTCTTGGTAAAATGAAAGATTAGTGTGCAGTAGTGCTGACCAATAGGACTTTTTTTTTTTACAATAACGGAAATGTTCTTTATCAGTGCTGTCCAGCACAATAGAGCCACTAGTTGCAAATAGCTTTTGAACACATGAAATGTTGCTAGTGAAAATAAAAAACTCAATTTTAATTTATTTTCAGTTTAATTAATTTAAGTTTTAATTTAAATTGAAATAACAGTGGCTAGTGCTACTGTATCGGACTGTGCAGCTGTAGACTGTGAGTCAAAAACTTTTGCCTGTCTGGGGCAACTGGCCCATGAATTGGTAAATTAAGAAAAATTATCTAAGATTACTCTTTTTTCTTCAAGAAATACAAAACAGAAAATGCCTTTTATTTTTAAAATGAAGGAAAAAAGAAGAAGAATTTGAGATGAGAGATAAAGAAAATAGAAACACAAAAATAGATATTTAAAATAACCAATATACAACTAAACTAAAAACTGAAGGAAAAGCAAAAAATAGAAGAAGAGGCAATATTTCCCCACTCATTTTATGAGGCCAATATTACTCTCATATCAAAATCTGGTAAAGATAACACACGACAAAGAAAACTACAGACCAAAATCTCTCATGAACACAGATGCAAAAATCTTAAATAAGATACTAGCGAACTGAATACAGCAACATATTAAAAGGATTATACACTATGATCAAGTGGGCTTCATCCCAGGGGCACAAGGTTGGTTCAACATATGCAAATCGATTAATGTGATATACCACACAAACACATTAAAAAATAAGAATCATATGATCATATCATTAGATGCAGAAAAAGCCTTCGACAGGATGCAGCAGCCATTTATGATCAAAACACTTCACAAAATTAGTATAAAAGGAAAGTACCTTAACATAATAAAGGCCATCTATGAGAAACCCTCAGCCAACATTATACTTAGTGGTGAAAAACGAAAAACCTTCCTCTAAGACCAGGAACAAGGCAAGGCTGTCCACTACTGCCATTGTTATTCAATATAACATTGGAGGTCCTAGCAAGTGCAATCAGACAAGAGAAAGATATAAAAGGCATCCAAATAGGAAACGAAGAAGTCAAACAGTCACTATTTGCAGATGACATGATTGTACGGAAAACCCTAAAGACTCCACAAGAACACTACTAGAAACAATAAGCAAATACAGTAAAGTTTCTGGATACAAAATCAACGTTCAAAAATCCAACATCCCTATACTCTCTCTAACAATGAAGTGTCAGAAAAAGAAGTAGAAAAAAAAATTCCTTTCGTAATTGCAACAAAAAGAATAAAATACCTAGGAATAAATTTAGCGAAACATGTGAAGGACCTATATAAAGAAAACTATAAGACCTTATTAAAAGAAATTGAAGAAGATACAAAGAAATGGAAAGATATTCTGTGTTCTTGGATTGGAAGAATCAACATAGTTAAAATGACTTTATTACCTAAAGCATTATACAGATTTAATGCAATCTCCATCAAAATCCCATTGGTATTTTTTAAAGAAATAGAACAAAAAATCATCAGAATTGTATCGAAGCACAAAAGACCCCGATGCCAAAGCCATCTTGAGAAAAAAAAATGAGGCTGGAGGCATCACTCTGCCTGACTTCAAATTATAGTACAAATGACAGTAATCAAAACGGCATAATATTGGCAGTCACACTGACTACTGGAACAGAATCAAGAGTCCAGAAGTAAACCCATATTTATATGGACAAATAATTTTCAACAAAAAAGCCAAAAACATACAGTGGAGAAAGGAAAGCCTCTTCAATAAATGATGCTGGGAAAACTGGAAAGACACCTGCAAAAAAATGAAACTAGATTGTTGTCTATCACCACACACCAAAATGAACTCAAAATGGATTAAGGACCTGAATATAAGACCTGAAACAATAAAATGCATAGAAGAAAACATAGGAATGAAACTCAAGGACCTTGGACTTAAAGAGAATTTTATGAATTTGACCTCAAAGGCAAGGAAGTAAAAGCAAAAATAAATGAATGAGACTACATGAAACTAAAAAGCTTCTGCTCAGCAAAAGAAACTGTCAGTAAGGTAAAGAGACAACCATCCGAATGGGAAAATATATTTGCAAGCAACGCCTCTGATAATGGCCTAATATCTAAAATATACAAAGAACTCATACAACTCAATAACAACAAAAAAACAAATGATCCAATCAAAAAATGGGCAGAAGATCTGAACAGACACTTCTCCCCAGAGGACATAGAAATGGTCAACAAATCTATGAAAAGATGCTCAACATCACTAGCTATTAGAGAAATGCAAGTCAAAACCACAATGTGATACCATCTCACACCTGTTAGAATAACTATAATCAACAGGACAAGTAATAACAAATGCCAGAGAGGATGTGGAGAAATAAGAACCCTCATACACTGCTGATGGGACTGCAAATTGGTACAGCCACTATAGAAAACAGTATGGAGGTTCCTCAAAAAACTACGAATTGATCTACCATATGATCCAGCAATCCCTCTACTGTGTATTCACCCCAAAGACTTAAAAAAAATCATATCCATAAAGATATTTGCACCCCAATGTTCATAGCAGCGTTATTCACAGTGGCCGGGACATGGAAGCAACTGAAGTGTCCTACGATAGATGATTGGATAAGGAAGCTGTAGTACATATGTACAATGGAATATTACTCAGCCATAAGAAGAGATGAAATACAGCCATTTGTGACAACATGGATGGAACTCAAGATAATCATGCTAAGCGAAATCTGCCAGACAGAAAAAGTTGAAAATCACATGATATCACTTACATGTGGGATATAAACCTAAAAGCAACAAAGGAACAGGTCAAACAAACAGAGACTCATGGATATGGCCTATAGACTAGTGGTTACCAGAGGGTAGGGAGTAGGGGAGTAGAGGAGAGGTAGACAGGGTAAAGGGGGGTCAAATAAAAGGGGTAGGAGGAGGGTCAAGTGTGTAAAGGGGATCAAATATATGGTAGCTGAAGGAAACTGGACTTTGGGTGGTTAACACATAATAGAAAATACAGATGTCAAATGATAATGTACACCTGGAAATTATATAATTGTATTAATCAGTGTTACCCCAATAAATTTAAGTTAAAAAAAAAAACTGAAAGAAAAGCAAAGAAAGACAGGACATTCTGGGGATTGAGGAATTAATTAGATAAATGTCCATTTTACCCTGTATTTCATTTGGATTGTGTCTTCAGTTTATTATCACTTCTAATAATGCCCTTTTATATTGTCATTTGCTACTCATTGTTCTCCAATTGTTTTCTTTCATCCAACTTAAAGAGGATCAGTGTTCCCTTAAGATAATATATTTACTGTTTTGCTGCAGCAATGTCCCAAAAAATAGTATCCCAAGGGATATTAAACTAAGTCAAGAGCAGGTGTGGGTATGAATTTATTCAGAAGAATAAAGAAAGGAAGTATCAGAAAAATAGTATTTTTTTTAAGAGAAAGAAAGAAAATAGTGTTTTAAATTTTATGGGAAATTTGGTTATATACTAGAGAATCTGCTACTTCTTCTTTGATCCCTTCATTCCTTTATTAAATGATCTATGAAACTAGAATTTAAGATGTTGATAACTGGCAAACATGTTTAGTAAAGGTCATTAGGTTCCATAAAGAAAAGTTAATAGTCTTCTCTCCTTAGTAATCTCTAGACTGTAAATAATATTGATTCAGCTACATCTGCTAAACCAGGTGGTAGGGCTAATAACCACTTTAACAGTAAGTCAAATTTCCAACAGTACTATAAAAACTGATAATGTTCTTAAAGACCACCACTAAAGCCGAGAAAGTAGTAAATTGGAAATAAGGCTCATGATTTCAGCTAAACAAACCATATTAGTTGAAATGGAATAAAGTTAATTTATAGTCCTTCTAAGAATACTCCTTCTCAAGACTTTTCAATGCTCTCAAAATCTTTTAACCTTTAATAATCTATAAGATTGCCATAATTTCACCAGTATTAAAAAAATCAGTAAAAAGGAACTTTGGAGTAAGACTCATTATACATGACGTCTAAAAAAGGCAGTGTTTTTAATCTAAGGGTCTCAGAACATTGTAAAATTAATTTAGGGGGTCTAACTTGCAGGGTTTATCTCTTTAAGTAAAAATTGGGTGAGATAGACTGGAGTGTGTTGCAGGTAGTAAAGGTAAATATTATGTAATGAAATTTTGTTTCCTTTAGATAAATTAAATATATATTTATTTGTATAGTGGATCTATTGTATAATATTTTTTTCTGTTGTGGGTTACCTTGTCAAAGACCATTTTAAGTAAACAGTCAATTGATTTAGTGCTAAATCTAACCAGGGCTAAACTTATGCACAGAAGCACACATTTTTTTTTTCTTGGAAATTGACAAAATTTTTAACATATTCATGGAAATTTCCTTGTTTACTTTTTTGAGTTAAAAAGTGTAATTATGAGGGTTTGTTGAACAGAAACTAAAAATATATGGGAAATCTGAGTACCATTGCATTTCATTTCTGTAGTTAATTCATGCTGGGTACCTTTTCGGCCCTTTTAATCTTGACATACATGCCCTTCATTTCCAGGAAATTTGCTTGTATTACTTCTTTGGTAATCTCCTTTCTTCTATTTCTTTTGTTCTTTTCTGGACTTTTATTTGGATGTATTTCTAATGGACTAATTAGCTAATTTCTCATTCTTTGTTTTCGACTGATTTGTTGTCTTTTGCTCCATCTTCTGCAAGATTTCCTCATCTTTATCATCCAAACCTTCGATTGAGTATTTTATTTCTTCTACCACCTTTTTAATATCTAAGAGCACTACCGTCTCATCTTATTATACAGGCATACCTCATTTTATATGCTTAGCTTTATTGCACTTCAGAGATGTTACATTTTTTACAAATCAAAGGCAAGATCCTTCACCAACAAAAAGATTATGACTCGCTTTATTGCAGAGGTGTGAAACATACAATATCTCTGAAATACTCCTTTATGTTACCATTTAGTGAGTCTGTGCCTCTGGACTGTGAACTTCACAAGAGTTTCTCAGTTTATTTTCTCTCCTGTTAGGTGGGACAGGATGGCTACATATGGGTGGAGTTCGATATTTCCATTTCCCCAGGTCAGTTAGGATCTAATTATACCCCAGCAAGTTAGGCTTGGGTTAATTAGTTTCTCCTGAGGGCAGGCCTCATTAGGAAGAACAAAGTGCTCTGGAATCTCTCCAAATGGTTGCTTTTCCCCTCCCCCTACCGGAAGCCCAAAGGGATTTTTCTAGCTTTTTACTGCGAGGGCCTCTTTGAGCTTCTGGAAGTAATATTGTGGAGGTATCCTCTATGACTGGGCCCCTCCTGGAGTTTTTAACTCTCAGAGTTGTCCACACTGAACTTCTAGCTGTTCTGTTTGTCTTACCCCACCACCGTTCCCAAACCTGTTTCCACTCTTGAGTCAGCTCTGGTAACCTGTACATATCTTCCGTTTTTCAGAGGTGTTTCTGCACCTGAATCTGTTCTGGTAAGTTGTAAATACACTCCTTTTTTATAGTATCTTGTTTTGTGGTTGCAGTGTGTTCACGTATCTCTAAAAAATATATAATTTTTAAAAATTACTTCATCTTCCTTGCCTAGTCTCTGTTTCCCCCATTTTGCTCTTTTTCTGTTTTGGACTAGTAGTCACATTGAATGCTGTCATGAAATATCTGATGATTTGTAACTGTTGATTCATACCTGAGAGGAGAGCGCTGCTGAAAAGCTGATTGGAGGTTCTGTGTATGTGGGTGGGTCCCTGTGGTCTTCATTGTTGAATGAGCCACTTAGACTTTGTGGAATGACTTATGTTGGTGTCTTAGATCTTGCTCTTTGCCTTCTCTCTCTATCCTTGAGTTGGCCTTTTGAATTTTTATATAAATTATATATATAAATTTTATATAATCTGTGTATAAAAATAGGATGTTATTCCTGCTTCTTTGTATTTTATGTAAATTACATAGAAAATTTAGAATTTTTTTTTTAATTTCCACAAAAAGACAACCCTTTGAATTTGAATTTTATTTGAATTTTGTGATCCTTAAAACACAGCACCCACCTATCTACCTCCCATTTATTTAGGTTTTTACTCGTTCTCAATAATGTTATAGAGCTTTCTCTGTAGAGGTCTGGTACATCTTTCATTATATTCATACCTAGATATATATATATTTTAATTTGCTTTAGTAAATGGAATTATTTTAAAAAATCTTTCCCTAATTGTTTATTTCAAGTACATAGGAATACAAGTAATTTATGTATATTAATCTTTTTTTAATGTCATGTTTACTTTTTAATTCTATTAATCTTTGTATTCTTTTGTTAATTTCTTCCTATATAATCATGTTGTCTGCTAATAAAATAGTTTACACTCTTTCTTTGCAATCTATACACCTTTCATTTCTTCCTCTTGACTCATTGCTCTGGCTAGGACAGCTATGAAACAGGAATAGCAGGCATTCTTGTTTCGTTCTACCTCAAGAGTAAAGCATGGAGTAAAGCAGTCCATAGCTCAACAATAAATATGCAATTTAGGTTTCTTTCCTATCAGATTAAGGAAGATTCTTATTTCTATTCCTTATTTATAGTGTATTTTTGAAATAGCTATTGGATATTGAAATTTATTAATGGATTTTTTTTTTGTATCTAAAAGTATCATATGGTTTTTCTGTCTTAACCTTTGAGAGTGATGAATTAAATGCATTGATTTTCAAATGTCGAATCAAGTTTGCACCTATTTTTCAAAATTATTGGGTGAAAACTTGTTTATAATATACTCTTATTGACTAATGATTCTAGGATCTGTAGTGATTCCTCTCCTTTGTAGTCTGATATTATTTATTTGTGTTTTCACTCCTTTTTTTCTTTATTTTAGTCTCATCTGGGGTTTATTAGTTGTTTCAAAAAACCAACTTTTGGCATTTTTTCTCTAACATCTATGTTTTATTAATTTCTACTTTCAGTGTTATTTCCTTCTATATAGTTTCTCTGGATTTACATTCTCTTATTTTTATTTTGCCTCTCTCTACCCTTGGGTTAATGGAAACCATCAACATTGGATTTTTTAAAATATGTACCTTCTCAAATGGAGTGTATGGTGTGGATAATTTAATCTATTAAAGAGCCATAGTTTAAAGAATATATTTAATTCACACTTCCTGTAAGAAAATTGCAAAGTTTTTGATGTAGAAATCTAAAATATGCTGACAATATCATATAATGGGAAAAATCTATATGCAATTAAAAGATTTTGATTAAATTAACAGATGTGTTAGAGAGAAAATGTTACCAAAAATAGCATTATTTTTAAAATTGTGAGGAAGAACTAAGTATAGGAATTCTTTGCATTTATAAGAAAGTTATGCACAGATAGCAAAGATATTAATTATTACTAAAAATTATATTTAAAAAGCTGTATGTAAATGTCAAATAAATTACAATTATTGGTGTACTTCAAATTTTAAGATAAAATGGAACTCATAGTATTACTTTACCTTTTAGAAAAGGCAAAAATTAAGAGACTATTATAATCTTCCATATGTAATTTTAAAAATTATATATTGTGGATCAGCCTCAAAATTTCTGAAAGCTGTGAAATAAATTTTTAAAATGTGAATGACTTACAGTTGAGTTCAAAATGTACTAATATCAAATAGAATGTTGATTGGATTGCAAAATTAAGATTTAATGGGATTAAAAAGTACTATAAATTTATGAACACAGCTTGCATTTTCATATTTTACTCTTTGTTTCTTCATCTTTCTTTAAACCTCTTTTGTTGAATATGTGTAAGAGTCTGTTAGCCTCATTTAAAATAGCATTCTTTTAGAGCATTCATAGGAAGTATGGTATGATAGAAGCTTTCTCATGAATATTTGTGATGAATGAACATTCTCTCCAAAGCAGTAGTAATGGTTGTGTAATCATAGTTTGTAATGATTAAGATATAGCTCTCTCACTATATCAGTAAAGAATCCTTAAGAAAAAAACAGTGGTCATTGGGGCTTGTAATCTAGGACAATGTTTATAATACATTAGTGATCAAGTGTTTAGTATGTGCTGCACAGTATACCAGTCTATTTATATGCAGAGTCTCATTTAATATTCACAAGTAACCACATAAAGGAGGTATATTTGACTCCTTTAACAGATGAGATAGCTAAGGACTACAGAGGCAAATGCTGTCCAAGGCCAGTTGAGTACTACTAAAATTTAATCCAAGAAATCTGATTAAAGTGCTCACTCTTAATATATATATTTTAAAAATATAGACTAATGAAAACAAATATTATAGTTCTCTATTGTTTAAACCAATGGCATCATGAAACTCAATGTTATCTTTCAGATGAAAGGTGTTTATAACTCTTGGATTACCACTTAAAGCTTTGCAATGTTTGCGATGATCTTGTATTTGGAATAGGAGATTTTCTTAAAGACTTTTGATAGTCAAAGATACTACTGAGAACAAAACAAGAAGCTTTTCTTAGTTTCTGACTATCCTATTTAGAGAGTGTGCTTCGAACAATATTTTTGTTATTTTTCTTCACCTCGCAAGGAAGTGATGGTTTTATAAGCATCAACAATAATAATTTTTGCTCTTAAAAATATGCTGTTAACCTCAACACCTTGATTTTACTGTTGAGACAAATTTTAAACATATTTGTAGGACAAATGTGCAGATGATACAAAAATAATTAAAACTGCTTAAAAAACAAAAAACAACAAACAGAGCACCCTTAATACAAACAAAGCTTTATTTCTAAATACTACTCAAACCTTAAAATTTTAGCCTTCTTTTCTCAACGGTGTTTTCATATTTAAAGGCTTACTCTTATAGCCATGGCTGCCATCCCCAAGTCCTCTCTCAGTTGTAAGCTATTTTTGTTGTGTTCAGTGAAAGAAATGTTCTCTGTTTAGGTAAGGCTGATGGAAGAAAATCATATCCCACCCAGAAAGATGTTTCCTCAATGCTTTCAAAATGCATTTTACAATTAAAAGTAAATTGCTAAAATGACGGTGACAAGTTTAACCAATTTCAGAATATGATCAAAAAGAAATGTGAAATTTGGCAGAGGATTTTTTTTAATGCTAGGGTTATATAATTTTAAACCTGTTTTTGAATCAAAAAGGAAAAGGAATTCATTTCTGAAGCATAAAACAAAATTTCTATTAACAAGTACCCATAGGATTGCTTTTCACAGTCTCCGTGTTTTTGTGGCAATGAGAGAGAAAATTTAATGTTCTTGTTCTTTTTCTTGTTGTATATAGCAAAATCTGATGCTGCATATACATAGTGATTTTACTGTGCCAGAATCTCAGATTATTCATGAAATTAGTTTATGATAAAGCTTACATATCTTCTAACTAAATTGAAGAGAGTAGATGTAATCATCATGTGCTTTTTATTGCTATTGTAGTTTTACGTGATTACTCAATGGGGAACATAGTTCACATGAGGACTTTATATAATTTCTTCCAAATTTATCCAATTCATTTTGCTCTGGAATTCACAATGCCATGGCTATTCTTAAATATCTTTACCTCATTTTATTCCCAATCCATCTCCAATTTTATATCCTTCTCAAACACGTAAAATAAAACTAAAATAAAGCAAACTGCTAAAGAACATTACTTGCAAGTGTTTTCTTTTTGTTGTGATAAATGAGTTGTAATGAGCTGTCAGTTTCAAGGATATCCAAACAAAGTGATCAAGATGCTGTAATCACATCTATTCTTAGCTTTATCAAGAAGCAAACAGGGTCAGAGTCTACAGGCCTTTGTTTCTAATATTTCATAGTACCTTAAAACCAGTCCTTGGAGTTTCATGACATGTTTAATTATATTCTGCCTAAAAGTAGATAGGTTTCACTAAGTCTTTATTTTAAAATGGAAGAGCTAGAAGGACTCTTGAAGCTCCTCTACCTCAAACTGTGTATTTCAAAGTTCGGACAGTGGAGGACAGAGACATGTGTCCTGTGACTCACTCAAGGAATCTCAACTGGCAGATTCTGGCAGATGCAGAGAATCAATCTAGGGTTCTTGACACCCAGCCTAGCACTCTTGGTAACATCACACTGCCTCCACTAGAATCTAACATCATGTCCTAAAATACATATAAATACATTTTGGGCTTATCTGTATTTGTAAAGGTACATATGTTGGTGCAAGATTCAAGCAAGAAGTTAAGTCAGGCATGAAATCTAACCAGTGTTTTTGAGGTAAAAAGCAAGGACATACAAGGCAAGAGAAAGGTATTTTAAGCCATGAAGGTCATTATGAGTCCATGTTCCGTCAACAACAAATTTGAAAAAAACTTCAAGGGAAGGAAGGTATATCTCAGGGAAATTTTAGTAAGTTGACAGCTTTAGCCAGAAATGAACAAAATACAGTGTTTACATGGAAAAATTGGTCCAATGTCATCTATGATGAAAGTATTTGAATTATGTTTCTCTTCCACAAACTAATAATCAAAATAATTCATAGTATAGTGTTGAACAATAAATATAAAGTGATAATTATTTATGTGAACTATAAGAATTACTGCTTAGAAAATATAAATGTTTATATTTGATTCTTTTTCTTTTCTCAAGAAACATCTGCTTAAATGATACATTCAACCTAGTACTTCTTTTTACCCTTAACTGGGAAAATCTTATTGCCTGAAATACCATAATGTTGTCGTTTTTCCTAATTTTCATGCATCTATTAAAAGCACATTTAATCTATCTTCCATCTTTCTACCCGTATCTGTTATCATAGCAAGAACTTCTTTCCAAAGCACTTTTCATTTTAGAATCTTAAACAGTAAAAGCATCAGGAGTGGTGCTGTAAAGACAAAACTAACAAAGATATCTTGAGGAGCTTCAAACTGATCATTTTCCCCTAAGTGATGTAAACAAGTATTTTAAACATGTCTACCAATTAGTAGACCAAGTACACAATATGATAATCAATGAATTGTACAAATTTTAGGACACTTGCTACTACCAAGTATCCATCATGTATACTAAACTTGAATGTAATTGATTTTTTGCGGTCCAAGATTTTTTTATTTTTTTACATAAGATACTCGAAACTTTTAAGTGATCTCTATACACGGAGAAAGATGATTTTACAGATTAGGCATTGTTTGTGTTGCTATTCTTTAGAGGGGTGGTGGGAAGTTCCTTGCCCAATTCCTGCTTCCTCAGGGTCCCAAGCAGTTATTGTTTCCTTTGGACACAAATATTCTGAAGGTCTGCCCTGCCGCCTTGTGTGTGCCTTAGAGGAAGGGAGGAGACACTCTCTTTCACTCCCTGATTGTACAAACACTGAGATGATGGAATGGGTGGAGGAAAGCTATGTGTCAGAGAGCTTGCTTACCTAAATGACAGAGCTCCCTCCAACTGCTGGACTTTGCTCTCTCCCCACATTACTACTAAATGCATCTCAAATTCTTACAAAACAGTGCCTAGTTGATTAAAATCTTGAATGCAATTATTTTTTTTTAAACCTAAGCATGTCCTTTAGAGAGCATAGATTGTTTTTTTTGTTTTTGTTTTGTTTTTTTTTTTTTTAATAAGAAAATAAACTGATCATGTAAAACTCTTGGTAGGGGGCAACAAAAAGCTCGGAACATCTTTTTTCTTAAAAACTATATTTGATATAGTTATCATTTTTAAAGTAAGAATAAACCAAAAGGTATTATTTTCTGATGAGTTCCCACCACATTTACTGCTTTCAAAAGCACTTGTAACCTGATATAGGTAATATGTTTTTCTGTATAATATTTATTTGAAAGACTCAAAGCAGTGTTTGATTTTTGCCTTTCAATTTAATGTAATAAGCTTTTCTTGAATAGTTACCATGTGCTAGACATTGCTCTGGATGCTAAGAATATAAATATGAAGAAAACTCTGACCTCACAAAGCTTTCTAATTCAAGAAACAAATATTTATGATACTAAATATGTAGATATAAAATAAATTTTCAACCTATTGAATAAATGCAAGTACATACACTGTGCACAGGCAGCCTAGAGAGAAAGGGGTGATACAGTCAGGGAAGGATCTCTAAGGAGGACTTGTTGGAACAGGTTTTTAACAAGTGAATAATCATTTACCCAATAGAGAAGAGATGACGGAGTAGTGTAATATGAGCGAGAGATGGTGTTATGAGTTGAATAGTATCCCTAGTACCTCAGAATATGACCTTATTTGGATCTTTACCAAGTTTAGGTCTTAACCAATTTAAAATGAAGTCATTAGGGTAGGCCCTAATACAATACAACAAGTGTTCTTATAAGAGAGAGAAATTTGGAGACAGACTAGCACACAGAGAGAATGCCATGTGAACATCAAGGAGAGAATAGGTAATATGTCTAAATTTTCCCCCATAGCCCTCAGATAGAACCAAATTTGCCAACACCTTGATCTCAAACTTTCCAGTCTCCCAAACTGTGAGACTGTTGTTTAAACCATTCAGTTTGTGGTATTCTGTTATGAAAGCCCTAACAAACAAATACAGATGGACAAATTCTTGGAGGAGTTAAGGAATAAGAAAATATGAATTGCTTGAGAAACTACCAATAATTCTGAATGCTGGGATCATAAAGGCATGGGACAATGCAGTACTTAAAGGTGAGGTTCTATCAGTAGACAGCAGTGGTCTCCAGAGGACTGTGCCTAGGTATTGGAATTTGTCCTGTAGGTAACGAGGAGTCAACCAGGAAGCTTAATTATAAGTGTTATTGCCATATTTTTGTTTAAAAAGGATCAGTCTGGCAGCAATATAAATGCTGTTTTGGAGAAGAAAGAACAGTAGGAAGAGGAACTGTAAGCAGGCATCTTCTTGGCCATACTTACTAGAGTCTGGTGATGCTTGGGTGATTCAAAGGTGACTTAAAGGTATCTACAGAGCAAATTGCAAATGGTACTAAAGAATCTGGCCTACAGAGACTCTTGCATCAAACCAAATCAGTGGGAATGTCATTCCACGTGTATTATCCACATGAACTAAAATCGAAGAATGAGGAAAATGCTGCCTGAGTCTTAGGATAGATCAGCATTTCTTTCCTCCAAATTACAGTAATTATACTCCATGGAAAATACTTACTGTATAGGGATTTTCTTGACGTGTGAGGAATAGAATCCATATAATAAGGTGCATTTTGCTAATTGTAGGCTTTCTTACTAATGGACAAGCCCCTCAAAGGGCTAACCATGTCTTTCACTGGCTCTTTATTAAGTAGCCTGCAGAGTAGATAATCATTTTCCCGGAGTCTGATATGCAGCCTAGTTGAACCAGCCTGGGGAAAATCGTAGGTTGAAAAGCCATAGCCTTAGAAGTGAAAATTATAAAGCTGAGAGTACTTTGAGCCAGTTGGTCTATTCGGTACAAATTTAGTGTTTGACAATATTATAAAGAAACTTGACTGAAAATAAAAACAACTCTAAAATACATTTCTGTGTGCTTGGCAAATTATAACTTTTAGCATGGCTGCTTAAGTATCTCTTTGAGCTTTGTTCTTCTTTTTTTTGACAGGCTTAATACATATGACAGTTTATTGACATTTTCATCTGAGGGATGACTGAACATCTGTGCAGAGCCTTACCCACTCATGTTGATAAATGTTCTTGTCCTATAATAATTTCT
>NW_011888882.1:3362641-3381078 GCF_000151845.1 Pteropus vampyrus
TATTTATATAATCATTTCTTATATATTTCCTGGAAGACAATTTCCCTCCCAGCCCATCAATGGCTTGTCCAACTGGCAACAGAAATGAGCCCTGATTATCATGTAAACTATGGAGATAGGAAAGTTTTCTGAAGCATTTAACTATGGAAAAGTATATAATACAAAAGTAAAAACCTAGTAATAATTACCAGGCTAAATTGTCCCATGTGTTCAGGATATTATTCCTCCAATGTTCTTTTAGAAATAAAATAGATCTGTTAGAAGGAAAATCATGGTTTCAAGGTTATAATACTATATTAACAATTTATAGCATTTACTGAGTCTTTATCATATACCAGATACTTTATCACATATTTTGTATGTTTTACTTTATCTTCATATTATATAGGATTATAATGATTATCCTTATTTCATATGAGGAAATGGAGTCTTAGAAAGATTTAGTAAATTACCTAATAAGTTTAGTCTATGGTGAAGATAGTTTTTCATGGGAAGAAACAACCATTAGGCAAAACAGTGTTAAATGCCCATAGGAAATGGTGTGCTTGTATGCATATATGGGCTGTGTCTGTGTGTATGTGGTGTGTATATGCATGTTTACCTTTATTGTATATGAATGTGTGTAGTGTGTACATGTGTGTTTATATTTGTTGTATGTGAGTGTATGTGTTGTATATATATGTTTGTGATGAGTGTATACGATGTGTGTGTGTTGCACATTGAGTCAGGGGCTGAGGGAGAACAGAGGAAGATTCTCTCATCTTTGAGGAGACTGTTGGTGTGATCCATCTCTATATAGAGAATAATGTGATTTACTTTGTATTTAAGGAAATACATCAGTATTTACTAAACTATCTCAAATGAGTTGTGATTTGAAAAATAAGTTTATTTGTGTATATAAATGTGTATTTCACAGGCCTTTTCCCTTTTTTTTCATACTTACTATCCCCACATGGACAAACACATGTCATCTGTAATGCTATACAGGCCACAAACCTAATGACTCAATTCTCAGAAGGCCTTGTGAGAAACTTTCTTGTAAACCAAAAAAGAATGACCACATTAAAATGAAGCAGACTCAAGAACACTTTATGGATCTATAGAACACACCTAATTATGTATGTAGAGGCCCAGCTTGTTGTGCCTGTGGATTGTGTAATGTTTAAATTTAGTTGGCAGCTTCTGCTTGCTGGGATTGATTTATTCAACGAGCGGGTGGGACTAGTTTAATGTTTCGGAAATGGTTGGGCTCCTGACTGCAAAATCCCTCCCCCTAAACAGATATATTTTGGTAGTCTAACACCACTAGATTTCTGATAGAAGATTATTTCTCCCTCAACTTCAGATATATTAGTCACTTGCACTTTTATGTTTTGATCTCCTTTTATCCAGATGGAAACTTTTCTTTGTTGCGATTCAACTTATATAAACAAATGCAAATATTAAACTTCAAAATAAAAGACTAGAAATATATTTCACTTTTTAGACTCTCCATGACCTTGGAAAATGTCTGCTAGTTGGCAGCAGCCGCTTCATGTAATCATGCTGCTGACCTCAGCTATGCCTTTCCAAGAACTCAAATGGTAACAGAGCTCTTAAATGGAAAAGTGACTGCTCAGTTTAAACATTTTGTTTTCAATTCCCTCACACCTGCTACTGGACCCAGGGAGGAGGTTTGCAAACACAGAGAGATACAGTGGGAGAGATCTTAGGTCAGGGCTACAAAAACAAGCACTGTTTGTTTTTCAACAACAAAAATGGCCACTTCCTCTCTGAAGAGCAGTGATAAGCGCTCCTGGAGGCTGGTGCTGGGCTCTTAATGAAATTAATCTTTCTGTCTTAAGTCACATAAAGAGTCTACAGCCTTCATTGTTAATGCAAGTTCACACCCCATTTCCTCAATACCACCCCTTTTTTCTCATAAGCCTTCTTCCTCTTCCTTACAGCTCCAACAAAGCTAAGAAGAATAAAGACATAAAAACAACATGCAGACAAGCACACACACACACACACATACACACACACACACACACACGCTCACACACACACACACACACATACACACACACACACACACACGCTCACACTCACACTTTACAGTTGAGTGATACCAGTATTTTCAGAGATTAACGTTTCAGTTTGCAAAGGGATTATCTAAAATGAGGCAGAGAAATATAAAAGAAATACATTCATTTTTTTCCTTCTCCCCCATGCCATTAGTGTAAGAATACACCTGTCTGCTGAAATGAGGAAAAGTAATTTCAACCCAGTACTCAGTACAAGTATTTACTTGTTTATTGGAACAAATATTTATTAAGTATAACAGACTTGTTCTCTTTGTATCAGAAGAGTGACGATTCAGCTTTGAAACATGTCTAAATATATTAATAAAAATTTGCTAATTCTTAGGAAAAGGATAGATATTTTAGGATATAGATTAAAATTCAGAGTTTATTTCTGTGACCATTCACTTAGGATTTGCTTATTATATTGACCTTCCTAAAAGACAATTTTATAAGGTTAACTAAGACCTTTTAGGGCAGCATTAACTTTCCTGGGAAGAAATAGACAATAACTCTCATAGCCACCATAATATGATTAGAAAAAGGCTATTAGAAAATAGCCTTCTGATAGTACCTTTGTGTCTTAAACCATTTTTTGAGTTTATATTTGCCTTATAATTCACTAAGAAAACACAAATACTGGAAGAGACAATTCTATCATTGACATTAACAGCATTTCAAAGATTAAAAAGGCCAATTTAAAGTTATTTCACGTCATTCTTGTCACTATTTTCTCTGAAACTTGAACCATTCTTTTCCTGATAATTATCATTCGTGGAGATAACATTGAGTGTCAGATTTTATCTAATGTATGTAGAGAAAGTATAATTTTCTATGTATCTGTGCTGCACATGTGGCTTTTGAGTATTTGAAATATGATTAGTACAAATCAAATGTTCTATTAATGTAACAAGAACATAGGATTTTAAAGAATGAGAGTAAAAAAATGTCCAATAGTTTGCACATAATTTTAAAAATAAAGAATACATGCTGAATGACAATATTTAGATGTATTGCATTAAATATAATTTATTATTACCAGTTTAAATCCTACTTTTAAAAAATGTGGCTGCTAAAGATTTTAAATTATACATGTAACTCACATTCTATTTTTCTTCAAATAGTGCTGCTCTAGGCAATTGATTTTATTTTCTACATTATATCACCAGCTGTAGGATATATTTTGTAAAACACAGTTTTAAAATTGTATTCTCCTCAAAAATACAACTTTAAATTCATGATTCACTGTTTGATGTCACTTCTGTTTCCTTATGGAGTACCCAGCAGTTATTCAAAGGGAAAATGTTAAATTTAAGAGAAATGTGTCTTTTTATATGTGTTTTTATATGTGTTTAATATTTCTTCATTATATGCGTATGTCTGTGTTTCCAGTATGACTAATTGTTACTCTGTGTATTGTCAGATTAAAGTTTTTCTCAAAAATACTATCTTATCTTACTGCTGCCAACCCAGCTCCTTTCCACTGTAGCACCACTTTTCTAGGATTCTTAGATATTCTTTCAACCTTAACAATTTGTATTTTTTAAATAGTTTTTGAATTTTGACTCTGTAGATCATGGCCTGCTCTGTTCTGGAAAGGATATAAGCAGTTAGTCATGTCTGTCAGTCAGTCAGTCAACCATATCTACAATATACTTTCTCTAGACATGGCTCTTTGCTAGTGCTTTTGAATAAGGAGAATAAGAATCATGGGTCCTGCTCTCAAGAAATTGATAGTTTTGTAGTTGAAGAGACAAAATGACTTGCAGTGAACGTGAATGAAGTAATATTTGATAGATTTCATATTAAAATCAACATTTCTGGTTTCTCTTGAAAAATGGCACTATTGGCCTGCATTATTGCAATGACGACCATTGTCTGAAGTTATGCAGCTCTTGTTCACATAAATGGGCATAGAGTCTGTAGTGCTACTTTACATTATCTGTCCGGCTTGTGTAGGTACTTTGAGTTTTCAATTTCCGGTCTAGGTAATTATGAATGTCCTTTTCAATTCCCAGCTTTGATTATGAGAATCTTGACCTAATAACTTAGAAATCTTACTCAAAGAATTATATTGTCAAAGTAGAGTTGGGTCCATTAACTTACCTAATTTTTATTGATAAAATGTAAGCCTATAAACATAGCTTTCCTTCTCAAGTGGCAGGAAAAATATCAGATGGAAGTTCAAGTAATAAACATATGGAAAACCATGAAAATTATTTATTATCTGGATGAACTTTTCATGATAATAAAATTAACTCAGTACTTTACAGACATAGTTTCTACTGCCTGAGATGCTTTGAGGGGTAATAAATACTGGTATGAGGTAATTAAAACTGTTACCCATATTTTTATGGTATCTAACAAGCAGAAAATGGATAATTTGTAAAGTAAAATGTTGTTACATTATTGTTCATTAGCCCATCCCAAATTGAGAATGGTAAAATGCATTATGGAAAAAGAATTGCCATTTTTTTCCATATGTTCCTAGATATCAAAAAATGTGTTTGTCACATACAATTCCCTTTTGAGAACTATAAAAAGCCAAAGTTGTTCTTATTAAGTATCCCCACGAAAGCAATATGGTAGTGGTTTGTGGTATTATGTCTTTTTAAATGCTTGTAGATGATGGAATTCTATCCTGAAAAGTAAAAAAAAAAAAAAAATGTAGAAATAAATGTATTTTTATAAGATTGAAAAATCTCAAATTATATTAACTGAATAATAATAGAAATTATTGGGTCAACATTATGTCACTTTTTAAAAATTGGCAAATTATTCTTTTCACATTGTAGATCAGAGTGTTTTAAACAAAGTCATGCATAATTAGAAAGCCTTTTTTAGAATTTTCTACCATTAAACAACAAATAGACATTATACTGATAATTCAAAGCTGGGTCAAAGAAAGAGTAATTAATAGAGAAAATGCCATTCTGGCAGATGTGAACAGTTGTTCAGGATGAGGGCATGACCAGGACAGAATGAAGAAATTGGACTTTTTGGTCTGTATAGTTTTGTATTATTTTCTATGTATATTTTTGCTAGTTTCTTATTAGTCAGGGGCTGACAAAGACACTAATAACCAATTTTTATCACCTCCTATATACTAAATAACTTTCTAAATTATGTGAGAGCTACAGTTAAATACAAAACATAGTCCCTACTTTCAAGAAGTATACACTATGTTTTGCAATTCATGTTATAAACAGGTAACAGATGCTTCTTGATAATATGTAATTAGGTCCTGTAGGATTTTAACAAAGTTTAGTGGAAGTTTGGACACTGGAAAAGCCTGGGAAAACTTCATGGATGGGGTAGAACTTGATGAAGACAAGGATAAGGCTAAATCATAGTGCTTGCATATGGTAGAAATGGTACAACCACCAAGAAAGTTTAGACAGAAATTCCTTTTCACTCACCATTTCAGTGTTTTAAGTTTCTTTTTAAGAGTATGACAAATTATGCATTAGAATTCTAAATCTATTTTTTCATCTGTGAAAGAGAGATACTATCCTTTTTATTTTTCCTACAATTCCTTATAATATAGAATTTTAGGAAGTCAACCTTGTTTCAACTCAGATCTTTCATAGATGAAAGAAATCGAAGCCTGAGGAGGTGAAATGATTTGACCAGGATTACTCAGTTGCTTCTAATATCCATTGTGAAAATTAATTGCTAGCTACTATCGTGGCTGGATTATACAATTGAAAGATTAAACATGTTTACAGGGTACCATAAGGTCTGGCCTCAGAAATATTTTGGAGAAAGGTGGCAGACATTTATGTAGATGTTAAAAATACTATTAAAAGAAAAAAATCAGAACTTTTTTGGATGTTCTTATACTTATTTTATGATTCAGTATTGTTTTTATTTTAAATTATGTAGATAAATGGTAAGAACTAGGCACCTGGTTTTTTAAAGTGTTGGACTTCTTAAAATCTTCATGTAGCCCTTGTATTTGACAACTGTTTTGGTCTTTAATTTGAAAGCCATTTTTACATTTTTACCGCAAGAATCTCAAATTAACTTTACATTATTTATAATTCATGTAAATATCTGCATTTTACTATAAGGCCTAGCTTTTCTGTGCCTTTCCCAAGTGTATGTGCTCTTTCCCTGACAATACCCAGACCTTAGAGCAGATCTTCATTCCCCACACAAGGCATGGGTGAGGACAGAACCAGACGTGGGGTTGGGGGTGTCAGGCACAGCCATAGGTGAGTATTCTGCATCCCCACTCTGGATTTTGCCCTTCTTGTAACTTCCTAAAAGGAGCCAAACTTTTTGGGAATCCATGGTAAAAAGTCAGACACAGATAAGCAACGAGGCAGCTCTTCCCATCAAAAGCACTCATTCTTGCCATATTAGAATAAATATTTATGAAATAGGCTCCCCAATATCAAAGGAACTATGGACTTGATCCAATCCTTGCAAAAGACCATATTACCAAAAGTTTCATTTAATGGGAACACTATTACATAAAAGTTGCCACACTAATGAAATGAGATGGAATTTCATTATTCATTCATTTGAATGCTATATTACTATCAGTTAAAAGGATGACTTTCATCTGTATCTTTAATTCACCCAAAAGGCTGATATACTTATTTGGCACTTTTGGCCAGTAGAATGAGAACCAGCATTGGATATTTGAAATCTGTAATTTTGGCATTATTTAGAAAGGTTCTTGTAATATTAATAACAAAACAAAATAAAGCTTAAATTTTAACCTTCAGTATTTTTTTTAGTGAATTATGCTGATATATTTAACTAAAGTAAATCTATTATGCAGTAAAACTTTGTGTTTCAATAACTTGTGATGAGGTAGGTTTCTCTCTAGCTATTGAGTCATTTCTTTCTGACATTGAGTTAGATAACTCTTTTGATAATGATTTCTGCTAAT
Source organism: Pteropus vampyrus (assembly GCF_000151845.1). NCBI lineage: Eukaryota > Metazoa > Chordata > Mammalia > Chiroptera > Pteropodidae > Pteropus > Pteropus vampyrus. Next base: position 3,369,608 of record NW_011888882.1, read on the forward strand.
CACAGTGCTAAGCCTCTAGTGCATGCTAAGTGGATGTGAATTGATGAGGATGATGTAACTTTAATTTGTCAGTGCCATGAGGGGAATTAGGAACCAGAGCTTTGTAATAAGAAAAGACATAAAAGTATATCTTTACAGATTCAGCTAAGAGTTTTAGCTTAGATCTGACATTTTCATTGGATAACCCTTGCAAAAGATAGCAAATGCTCTTTACTTGCATCATCTTGCCTTTTTATTTATTTATGACACACAAATATCTTCCACAAAAATCTGGGGGAGGAGTGTCCTCATAGTAGGGGTATGGCAACATTGCTGGAGATCATAATTGTGTTCTCTGCTCTATCTGTGGTAATGCTTAATTAAATTATGGAATTATGGGGACAGCAGCACAACTCCTCATGGGCCTGCTGCGATCAAGCTTTTTATAATTTGTTTATGTTGTAAGTTTTATCAGGAAAATACTGAGGAAATAGGTTTTCTGCTTGCATTATGAACTTGATTTCTCTGTTGATAGTTCATGAATATTAGTCATTGAGTGACAGATTTTGTTGTATGTGTTTGTATTCATTGCTTTCCAGAGTGGTTGTTATATCTTGAATATGCCAGCTGTCTCTTGGGACCACTTCACAAAATGAGAGGCTTTTTTCAAAGGATAGTATTTTTCTCCATAAAGTAGATCAAGTTCTATTTTGTCCCTTCATTATTTGATAAAATTAAATATTGTGAAGGAAAAACATTTCTTTTTCAAATTGTTCCTTTTATATAAATGGTACTTATTTCAAAGATTTTTGCATTTTTCCCTAAACAGAAATGAGTAGCACAAAGAAATCTGACTTGAATTCAATGGATTTACATGGTAAACACACTGCATCGCTTTCAACAATGACATATAATAAGACCTTTATGTCAAGAAATGACTATAGGATAGAATCTGCTTTACATCTACAGATAGGAAATGGATATTTTGCAGAGAGGAAATGTGAAACATACTAAATCTGGACAAGCATAATTGTATCTGGTACTAAAAAAAGAATTTTTTTTTCCTTCCTATAATTAAAAGTAGCTGTGAATCCTAAAGATCAAGAGTAGCTAGTATTGAGATTAACATTTCAAGATAAGTGAGAATCATGGTTTGAACAAAGGATCATACCTTCTATTTAAAGTATAGTGGATAAAGAGCCGAGACAGTCTCGTGACAATACCGAGACTAATGAGTTTAGGAGACATCAGCAGGAAGAAGACCATGGGCCTGTTCAAGTATGAGGATTAGTGAGGATGGGATTACCTCTCAAATTCTCAGATTTATGTTGCAGGCTTTAGTATTCCTCTGCCTAAATTTACGGCTGACTGATGGAAAGTTCTGTAACCAGAGGGCAAAAAATATCTCTAGAATCCAACGACCTAGTACCTATAAGAACGAATTCAGGATATATTGAAAAGCGAACCAATAAGAATCCGATCAATAGGAGATGAAGGGAAGTGAGCTGCTGAGGAATATGAGTCAATGGAAATGAAGGCCTCCTGCACAGGAAAAAATTTTGATGGGATCTGCATATTAAAATCATTTTGATTTGCAAATCCTTTGTTCCAAAGACCAACTACACTGTGAAATAAGAATGTATGTGGTATAGAAAGCCCTCTTGCTCCATTCTCAAGGAAGGGGGAAAAAATCCTGTTTTGTGGTGATGTTTGTATCCAGAAAGGTAGTATCTGTCAACTGATGGGAGACTGCACAACACATTCACTGCTCAAATAGCCAAGCAATTATTTGGGCCTTCTCCAGTTAGAAAATCGGAATGGGTCTTGGAAATCTTATTTTCTGAATGCAATGCTAGAGTCACTGATGGTTGAACCACACGATCTACTAGAAAATGACTGCTTCCTCTTCTCTGGCTCCTCAGGACCACACTCTGAATATGCCCACCTTCCATTAATCTATGGTTCTACCCCTTTTCAGGAGCTGGGATTAACCTTGTCCACATGGAGTTAACGGTATCTCTTTCTTAACTCTCCAAGATTACTTTTGTTAAGATACATCTTTTGATTTTGGAGATTACTAAAACAGGAGTAAAAAGACCACATGTTCCAGTGAGGCTAAATGTGCAAGTGTTTGTTGAGATCTCAGATACCAAGCATTGCATCATTAAAATATGTTCATAGATTTCCCAAGTCTTCTCAATCAGTGATGCTCCTCAGGAAAAAACTTTCGTAGCCAGGGAGAGGAGTCTCCAGCATAGGAAGGCAGCCAAGAAAGCCTCTATGATAATCATTTGGATTATGTCATATTATGAAATCTAGAGAATTCCTCTCATGACATTTTAATAATTAAGAAAACCCTAAATAATGAAAAAAGCACTTAAAGGCAGAAAGATAATTGTCATCCTTATAGTTATAAAAGCTAAAGTTAATTGGGGATTTTTTTACATATCGAGCACTGTATTAGACACTTTATAAATAATACTTTATTTTATTGCCTTGACATCTTTATAAGTACTAATTTCCATTCATTTTTCATATGAGAAAACTGTGGTTCAGAAAGGTTAAATAACTTGCCTAAAATCGAACAACCACTAAGAACCAAGGCTATATTTCCAACTCAAGACAGTTTCCTGAGTTTGAGTTCTTAACAACTTTTATAAATTAACTCTTTTAGAAACCATAAAGATAGAGATTTCATTTCACAAAACTTGAATAGTGTCTAAATGTCTAAAACAGTACAAATAAAAAAAAAATAATAACTATCATTAATTTTGTGCTTGGTATTTCCTAGACATATTGCTTATGTCTATAACAGATTTTACCATTCACATTACATATATGGTAAAACTGAGTCTTAGTGAGCCATAGAGTCACGTGTTAGTAAATGATTGAATTCAGATTTGAAACCCAAGTTTGCCTGCCTGAAATTTATCCTCTTTCTTAAAGGTTATTTTGTAAACAACCACCTGGAAACAGATTTCCTTCAAATGTGATAAAAAAAAATGGTTAATAACTTTCATATAGAAAAATAAAGTGGAAAAACTAAAATGTGGAAGACGGAAAAATGTACAGAATGTGTACAATACAACAATAGCAAATAAGCAAAGAAAGATAATTCTAATGGTCAATAAAGAAATTTTTTAAATTAATATAAAGAGATTGAAAGAAATGCAAAAAAAATAATGAGATTCATGTCTGAATAAAATAATTGGACCATAGTTCTTAGTTTTTAATACTATACAGTGACAGTAATATGTGAGAAAACGGGTATTTATATATATTGTTCATGGGAGAGTAAATTGATATAAATTGATACATATTTTAAGAGGAAAATTTGGCAATATTAATCTAAAGTCCTAAAAATCGATGTTGACTTTGGCTCAGTAATTCTATTATTAGCAATTTATCTCATATTTAACAAAGATTTAATGATATAGTAATTATAACTTCTTTAGACTGGTACAAATCAAATGCAAAATAAATGTCTGGCAACAGGGATTGTTTAAATAAGTTAAAGAAAATACTTATAAATAGAATGTGCAGATTTTACAGATGATAGTGCAAATGTATACAGATTGATAGGAAATATAGTCAATATAACAACTGAAAATAAAGATAATTAAAAGTAGATACACCTACATCACCTTTTTTGTTAAAACAAGTTTGTTCATAGAAACTACTGAATACATAGACCCTAAAATATTAACTTTTTTTAAGTAATAGATTTTGGATGATTTTTTTTCCTGCTTCTCTAAATTTTTAATTTTTCTTGGTCAAAAAATATTTAAGTAAAAATTAAACTAAAACATCGTCTAGCACACATATACACTAAAATTTCAAATTTAGTAAGAGATATGAAATTACTACCAGATTTTTGCAGATGGAAAATTAAATTCTGGATTTCTAAACAACTTAATGTCTGGTAAATTAGCTCCTAGATACAATCAAAATAAGAATTGATATAATTTACCAAAATACTGATGAGCACTAAATTCTTAATTTATAAGAAGACTGTTGAGGTGAAAAGAATAGATATTTCTGACTAAACAGTCATTTATTTAATAAAAGGAGCAACCAACTCAAGATGAAATATATCCCATAGACAATAGCAGAATAGGTCAATTCTTTCTTATTTTGGTTATTAATCCTGCTCATGTTCACCAATGTATAGACCATGAGCATTGTTTATCAACAACAGATAAATTTATTTAAATAACTAATAATTCTTGCACTGCAAATTAAAAAAAAACAATTTGATATTTTTTCCCCAAATCACTTTAAGTTAATGACAAAGTTTCTGATATACCTTCATTAATTATAACCTTATAAAGGTGAACTTGATAATATATTGCAATGGTAAATTGATTTCATAGTCTCAGAGTATTTTTTCACAGTAATTCAGATTTTAATAAAATATTCTTGTAGAATAACAGAAGAATAAAAACTTAATTGTCAGGTTTTTTTGTTTTCTTTTTTATTTTACATATACATAAAATTCACAACTGAACTGAAGATATTATTTTTGGTCTCTGATTCCTCAGCTGTTAAGACTTAGCAGCTGTTCTATTTCTCTGTTCTATCATCTGTCCATCTGTCTCTATCATCTATCATATATTTATTATATGTATAACACTTACTGAGTGTTAGGAATAAAAATAAATAAAGGTGTATATACTACCCTACTAATTAGAAATACAATTACATGTAAAACATATATTTTTGAAATTTTATTTTATGAACTAGAATAAAAGTCTCCTAGATTTGAAAAATTTACTCAATTTTCTCCAAAGAGTCTGTGCTGTCTTCCTCTCTAAAAATATTTAATAAAAGTTTATATATGTATATGTAGAAGCTGTTTACGCGCGCGCGCGCGCGCGCGCACACACACACACACACACACACACACACACACACACACACACATACTCATTGATTTATAAAGATGTATCAATTTACTTTATCAGTTCAGGAAATATATATTTTTCTATCAGCCCTCCTGCTTTTCCTGTTGTTTATTTAAAAATCATTTCTTTTTTAAATATCTATATGAGGTGAAGAATGTTAACTAAATTTATTGTGGTAATCATTTTATAAAACATAAAAGTCAAGTTGTTATGCCTATATACTTTCAACTTACACAGTACATATATCAATTATATCTCAATAAAACTGGAAAAAATTATTTTATAACCCTGAACAACTTCTTAGGAGGAATGACCTGAGGATTTCTTAGCTTGGATAAAAATCACTCTTTCTTAAAAAAAAAAAAATGTAAGATACAAAAATAGAAGAATAGTATCAGGAAGAAGACTTTGTCCTTACTAATGATAAAAATTACTTTCATGGAATTCTTAACACAAAGGCAGAGAACCTGTAATTAACCCCAGCCTTTTAATCCATAGTTTCTTTTACCCTAGACAATTTAGGTACAAAAACAATTGGTCTTAAGTGATCTCACATCTATGATGTTATGTCTCATTCAGTTCAATAATAAAACCTAAGCTGTTTTTCCACAGTCAACTATCTGCTTGAGTTAGGGCCTCCTGAATCTCATAAATGATTTGTTCCTCTTGTGACATTTATTGTTAAAGACATACCCTCTTTTCACTGTTGCTGAAAAGTGCTGTGTCTGCAGGCAGTGTTTGGGGAGTGTAGACTGTACTTTCCTCTCTGGCTGAAAACAGACAGAGGAAAGGAACGTGTCTTCCTGCAGCCCTGCTTGGTCCTCCTGGTAGGATGCTCTCTGCAGCTGCATGGCTGGCCACCTGTGCCGGTGGCCCTGCTCAATAGCTGGATATCCTGTTCTGTTTTTCTGCTGCTGAGCTGTCCAGGATGATCGCCTGGGAAGTGAATTGTGACTTTCCAGGGTTTTAAGCTTGCCAAGATTAGTTAGGAAAACACAGTTTGGGGTTATACAAATTCCAAATCTTCTGGTACTTTTGCTGCCTGAAATTTGAGAAAAGGAAAAAGAATTTGTAGGAGTTGTGAGCTTAAGCATGCTTTTTGTTGAAAACATATAAATTATAAGAGAATATATTATATATGCAAACCCAGGCACCCTATTAAAAAATAATTTTTTAAATGATACATTTAAAAAGTAAGAACTTCCTCTGTGCTGTGTGGATTAACATGTGGAAATTGTTCTCAGTGCAGTATAAAATAAATAAATGTGAAATTTAAAAGACATTTTTGAGGCTTACTTTGGAATTGTCTTGATGCTCCAGAAAAAAAAAAAAAAGGGAAAGCTGTTTTAAGGAGAGAGGTTGCTGAAATGCTTCCTCGTATGGCAATCCTGATACTATTTCTCACAGACGGTTCTACTGCTGAATAATTTCATGTGACAGTGGGTTCCAGAATATGCTGAGACACAGCAACATCAAAAAGTCTGCTTTAGCCTCACTTGAAATGGATAAACTTATGAATCTGTTAGGAGATTGAATTTGACTAAATTCTCTCTACTCTTTATTGACTACTGATAGTCTTGATTGTAGCTGCCTCTTAGGGAATATTCAATGTTTGTTTGTTTTCAGATCATGCTTTGAAGTTCTGAGCTTTCTCACTAAAATATATAAACATTTTTGTCTCCTTTAAAATAAAAGATATTTTTTTTTATTTTTTTGTTTGTTTTGGGAAGTATTAGTAAATGAAACCATTATCTCTATCTTGAAGAAGGTAGCTTATGTAATTGAGTTAAATCCATTTGGAAAAACAAGTATATAATTTGATCACAAAATTAAATCATTAATGTCAAATGACAAATCTTATAATAATCAGAACATTTAACATTGTATAGAGCCTTATAATTAAAAAGTACTCACACGACATTTTAAGAGTAACATAATATAAATGTATCACATAGTTAAAAACAAACAAACAAAACAAAAACATGTATTCCCTTTTTACCAACTTCATCTCCACCCCTATCCTCCAGCCACACGTGATAGTTCTATGCCAAGTAATTTCAAGGAGACACTCTAGGAGAATATTTATGGTAGCATTTTTTTCTTCTCTGGGTCACCACTTTGCTTTTTGCTGTGCCAAATCAGACTCATAATGACTGATGCTTTGAGAGATAAATAAAAATCAAATACATCAAGAAACCAAGAATTCACTAAAGGCTGGTATTAATTTGGAAGTCTACATTTTTATATGTAAGTCATATAACCAGATTTTCATCTAAACACTGCAGTTCACTTTGCCAGTACTAATCCATAGAATACAAAAACTAAAATTTAATTGGAGAACAAAGCATTTAAGCTTTCTCAAAGTCAAAAAGGAACAATGATAATTTACCACAACCAAACTTCATAATCTTAAATCTGGGACTAGACTATTGATCTCCAATGTTCTTTCCACTAAACTTATCATTATAACATGAAAAGGTAAAATGTCTAAGTATTTTCAAAAGTCTTTTTATATTATTTTAAGATCTATAGTTTAAATTGAAAATTTACTGGGATTCTAATACATTGGTATCAAAAATTAATCTTCATATTTACCTCTAAGTGTATTCTTTGGAAAGTTTAGTATGTAAATATAAACTTCTTAGAGACTCCTGCCAAGAATGAATATTTATATCCTATCATTCAAACTATGTATAAGGTTTATTCAAAGCTTCAATTTGAATCTGAGGAACTGTTTCCTAAATGCATATGTACACACACACACAGACACAGGTACACACACATATATGACTATATAAAAACTCAGAATGTAGATCCTCAAAGAGATCAAGATTTTTAAAAAGTGTCATTCATATTTTGATTTAATGCATGGTGATTTTTTCTTTTTTTTTGGTAGAGTTGTATCTTCTGTTTTTAGTGAAAACAAAGTGAACAAATTAGAGATTTATTTATAGTAAGGCTAAATGTTAGTTAACATGCATTCTTTAGTTTGGGTAAGTGTGTACATGTGTGCTTAATTTCATCTACCGATATGGTTAACTATGATGATAAATGTTTTCCAGGGTAAATTTTAATTTTTTTAATGTAAATCTTAATTTTATATGAGTTTTCTAATAAAGAAAATAATAAGTTTAGAATAGTAACATTAAGAGAGGTGATGTTTGCTCAACATTAATGTAGTATGAGTAATATAAGTCACTGTGTCTTGGAAGCATAATTCCTAACATATCATCAAATAATCCAGACTGAACGTTCTTTGATTACCACCATCTCATTCATCCATTCGGCAAAACTTTAGTTTCTAACAAAAGATAAATTCAGTTTGCTCAATAAATTGACCATAATAGTGAAAAAAACATTTGTGAATATTTTCATATTAGGTTCTAATTTGTTGCTTATCCTCAATAAAGAAAAGCAAAGACTACTCTAGGACTGAATATGGAAGGTATCTACACTTTTTAGATACATATCTATCATTTGACAATTTTAGAATTGTAAAATATTTCACATGGGCAATAATCTTCTAGCACATTACAAACATGCTGATTCTGTGATGAGGTTGGTAAAAATTTATGTATACTAAAAAATATGAAAATATAACAGAATATTTCAGAAAGGTCAAATTTTTGGTATAATATTTTAAATATATATGTGAATGTGTATAGCATTTTAATTTATATGCTTTGTATTTCATATCAAGTATCAAAATTATAAATTATACATGTTTAAATTGGATTCAAGACATTGTTTTAAAAGATAGGTTTTAATAGATTTAAAAAGAATTTAAAAATTATTGGACTTATTAGATTTAATAAAAATAGAAGAGTGAATACTTTCAAACTTATACTATATAGTCAGCATCACTCTGTTACTTAAGCCAAGCAAAGGTAAAACAAGAAAAGAAAATTACAGGCCAATATCCCTGATGAACATAGATGCAAAAATCCTAAACAAAATACTAGCGAACCCAATTCAATTGCATGCTAAAAGAATCATATGCCATAACAAAGTGGAATTTATCCTTGGGATGTAAAGATGATTAAACATATGCAAATCAGTAAATGTATTATATGACATTAACGAAATGAAGGATAAAAATTATAAGATCATCTTGATAGATGTGGGAAAATAATTTTACAAAATTTAACACATTTTCATGATAAAAACTCTTTAAAAAATTAGGTATAGAAGAAATGTAAATCACCATACAAAAAGCCATATATGACAGGCTCACAGCTGAAATTATACTCACCAGTGAAAGGCTGAAAGCTTTTCTTCTAAGATTAGGAACAAGAAAAGGATGCCCACTCTCACCACTTCTATTCAAAGTGGTACTGGAAGTCCTAGCCAGAGCAACTGGGCAATACAAAGAAATAAAAGTCATCCAAATTGGAAAGAAAGATATACAATTACCACTGGTTGCAGATTACATAATTTTTATATATAGAAAATCCTAAAGATTCCATCAAGAAACTGTTATAACTAAAAAATAAATTCAGAAATTATAGGAAACAAAATCAATATACAAAAATCAGTGATGTTTTTATTTGCTTACTATTCACACATAAATTAAGAAGACAATGCTATTTAAAATAGCACCAAAAAAATAAATTATTTAGGAATAAATTTAACTAAGGGGGTAAAAGATCTGTACACTGAAAACTATAGGTATTAATGAAAGAAATTGAAGAAGACACAAATAAATAGAAAGATATCCTGTGTTCAAGAATTAGAAGATTAATGTTGTTAAAATGTTCATGCTACCCAAAGCAATCTACAGATTCAAGTCAATTCCTGTCATAATTCCAATGGCCTTTTTCACAGAAACAGAACAAACAATCCTAAAATTAGTATGGAACCAGAAAAGACCTCAAATAGCCAAAGCAATCTTGAGAAAGAACAAAGCTAGTGGCATGACACTTACTAATTTCAAACTATTTGACAAAGCTGTAAATACTATTTTTAGTATGGTACTGTAATAAAAAAATGGAACAGAATTGAGGGCCCCAAAATAAACCCATATATAATCAATTAATAATTGACAAAGTCACTAAGAGTACACAAAGGGGATAATCTCTTCAATAAATGGTTTGGGAAATCTGGATAATCATATGCAAAAGAATAAAATTAGACCCTTATACACTACACACACAAAAAAAAATCAACTCAAAGTGGATTAAAGATCTCAATGTAAGATCTGAAACCAAAAAATTCTTAAAACAGGGGAAAACCTAGACATTGATTTTTGCAATGATTTCTGACACCAAAAGCAGAGTCAACAACAGCAAAGACAGCTTACATGAGACTACATAAAACTAAAAGTTTCCTTTGCACAGCAAAGGAAATAGTCAACAAAATGAAAAAGGCAACCAGTGGAATGGGAAAAAATATTTGCAAACCATATACCCAATAGAGAATTAATAACTAAATATATACATAGATAAGGAATTCATATAACTCAATAGGATAAACAAACAAACAACAATTAAAAATGGGCAAAGAACCTGAATAGACATTTCTCTAAAAAAGACAGACAAATGATACATGAAAATGTTCTCAGCATCATTAATCATCACCACAGTGAGGTATCACTTTATACCTGTGTAGATGGCTGTTATCAAAAAGTGTTGGCGAGGATATGGAGTAAAGGGAACCGTTATACACCATTCATGGAAATATAAATTGCTAGAGTTGCATGGATGTTTCACAAAATGTTAAAAATAGAACTACCCTAAGATCCAGATATCCCACTTCTGGGTATATGTTCAAAGGAACCAAAATCAGAATCTTGATGAGAAAGCTGGACTCCCATGTTTATTGCAGCATTAGTCACAATAGCCAAGAGGTGGAAGCAGCTTAAATGGTCATTGACAGATGAATAAAGAAAATTGGATATATATAATGGAATATTATTCAGCCATAAAAGAAGGAAATCCTGTCATTTCCAACAACCTGGACATTTTGCTAAGCGAAATAAGCCAGACAGAGTAAGACAAATACTGTATGATGTCACATATATGTGGAATGTAAAAAGTCAAAGTTACAGTAACAGACACTAGATGGGGGTTAATGGACCTAAGGGTTGGAGAAATGAGGACAGGTTGGTTAATAGGTATAAGTTTTGGAGACTTAATATATAGCATGGTGACTATAGTTATTAATAAAGCAAACTTGAAATTTGCTAAAAGTAATTTTCAAGTGCTCTTACCACACATACACACAATTTAACTATGTGGATATGGATACGTTAATTATTTGATTGTGATAATCATTTTACAATGTATAACATGTTGTACATCTTAAATATACATATTTTTTATTGTCAATAATACCTCAATAAAGCTGGGAAAAATTTTTAATGAAATAAATAAGTTTGAGTTATTGTTTTAATAGATTGTTTAGTTTTGTATTTTTAATATCGAGTTTATAAATCAGGATTTGTAGCTCAGTTATAATTATGTATGTACATATAACTTATATATACATATAATATATGTAGATATGTTGGAAAATGCTTGATACATAGTGTTTTCAATACATTTTAGCTAACATTTTGAAATAATGAGAAAAACTATTAACAAATACATT
>NW_011888882.1:3381528-3388284 GCF_000151845.1 Pteropus vampyrus
TCTTAACCAATATAGAGAAGTCTATTTTTTTTAACCTAGAAAATAATCCATAGTGTAAGAAGTGTAGAAGTAACTTGATTAACCATTCTACTAGGAATAAAGCTCCTTTTAGGCAAGATATTGTAGGCCCGATCAGAGGTGAGATTTTTTTTTTTTCATGTCTGATTACTACTTATAACAGAAGAGGAAGAGAAACAATGTCACATACATCTTTAACTCTCAATAACTATTTAAATAGTAACCAAATGTTAGCCATACATATATACACATATATATATAATGTTTTTACTTTCTGTCTTATTTCATATAATAATATTTCTTAATAATTACATATTTACCCCCAAAGGTTACCATTGGAAGGCATCTTTTTCATTAACAGAAGAATTATGATAACGGTATTTGCTAGTTAAAGAAAGTAAAGACACAGGCATTTTAAGACCATTTCCCAAACAGTGCTTGGTAACAAAAGTCTAATTACTAATGAATAGTAATTTTAAATATTTCCTTTTGAGACATTACATAAGCTTGTTTTCTGAAATGTATCATAAAGTTTCTCCTAAAGTGCTTAACATTTTGAATAAGTTTGTGAGAAAAATGAAGCAAAGAAAAATTAATAAAGCAGTTGAACATAACACAAATTTTATTGAAAATCATGCAAGTCTAAAAACCATGTATTAATTTTCCAGTACTGCCATAACGAAGTATCACATACTACTAGGTGGCTTAAACAGGAATATATTTTCTTACAGTTTTAGAGGCTAGAAGGCTAAGATGAACGTTTTGACGGGTTAGTTTTCTCCTGAGGCCCCTCTCCTTAGCTTGTAAATGAGTGCTTTACTATTGTGACTTCATTTGGTCTTCTCTCTGTGTGTCTCTTTGTATTCCCAAATTTTTTCTTCCTTTAAGGACACCAGTCAGATTGGATTAGGACCCACCTCAACAGCCTTATTTAAACTTGATCACATTCTTAAAGGACCTATCTCTAGATGTTGAGCTATTGGGGGTTAGGGCTTCAATATATGAAATTTTGGGGTGACACAATTCAGCCAATAACAACCTTCTAGTCAAAAGTGAGAAAACATAGGTACTTTTAAAGTAATTTGAAAAATTTGCTCACATTACTTTTAATGATTGAGATTATTTTATTGGAACTTACCAATATCATAATTTGACTAAACTATTCTCAAACATATCAAGGAGGCAGTTTTATAATAACAACTTAATAATAATATTAGCAACAGCAGCACTAGTAACAGTACTAGTAATACTAGCAATACTAGTAAAGGCATTTATTTGTCATGTACCAGGGGCTCTACAGTATTTTTCTCTTTACAACTATACAAAATTATTATCATCCCTACTTTACACCCAGTAAAACAAACTATGAGTCAGAGAAGTAAAATATATATTCAGTATCCTTAGCCATTGAGTTTTAGAAGAACTAGGATTGCTTCAATTACTAAAAGCAGTAATAGTAAAAGATGTTGATTAAATGTGGATGACGCATTCTTTAGAAAATCACTATGATTATGGGATGAGGAAATACTCATTAAACCATTGAACAATATTTATTGTGTACCTATATGTGCCAGGCCCTAACGTAGACACTATTTCAAATAAGACAAACTTAGTATTTACCCTCATGAATTAAGCCATAGAAAGATGTAAAATGCCTCATTGGAGAGACCATGCCCAATTCCTGGAAAGCATTTTCCACATTTCTTTTTAGCAGTAGCTGACAAATATGCTGATAGCATTAATTTTATAGCTTGTCATTGCTGATGTAGTTCATTGCTGATGTAGTCTTAGCCATTTCTTTGATGTTTGGTATTTAACTTTTATTGTTTTGCCTATTTTTTTTTAGCAGAATTTGATAATTTTAACGAGTCAACCTGGTAAAAGTGATTTTATGTTGATATAAGAAAATATTTTCAAAATAAGTATTTATAAAAATAAATGCATATTTTAAGGTAGAAAAGTTGGAATGAGAAAATAAACTAATACAATATAGTCTATAATTCCAACATTTTTTTATAACCAAGATTTTTTTGAATAGTGAAAAAAAAAGGCCAAAAGATTACAGTAGGTTTAAGTGAATGAAAGGAAATGTAAAAAGAAAACGTCATCACAGAGTTTTCATTTGGAATGGAAATTATCACCAAGGATTTATCCATGACCCATTTCTTATAAAATTCATGATATTATTGAGCATTGTGTCTTATTTCCCTGACATTCCACTGAGTGAAAAATGATAGAGCTCGGCTGATGATTTGATTATGGTATAGAATTGTATCTGATATGTCAAGGTAAATGTTAACACTGATATAGAATTCATGGATTTGTAGATAATATTTAATTTTTGGAAAGATCTTTTATCAAAATTATTAATCATTTATTATTGTCAACAGAATTATGTGGCAGATTTCATTACAATTGCAGTAAAAGATGTTGAATGTAAAGTATTTTTCTAGCCTGACTGTCATGTAACACCCAAAGCATTTTGAAGAGGTACAATTTTTATCTATTTACAAAGATTTACACCATCATCAGTTTTATATAAAGAGAAACACTGTGCCTGGAGAGGAAAGATACCTGCAAATAAAATGTCCATCAGTATAAATGTGTCTCTATGAGATTACTGGGGCCAGGGGTCCGATTTCTAATCCATTTGTATTTGCAGCAAGACAGAAAAAAATATTAATCTTCTACCATTATTTTTTTTCTCTACAAAGTTGTTTCAATGTAAAATTAATTTATAAAATATTTTCCTTATCTATTGGTTTGTAAATAAATTCTACCTTTATTTCAGATAAGACCACTTACTAGTAAAGATGTGTCTATTCAACATCAACTTTCCCAATTAAAATTAAAAATATTAACAGAATGTTTTCAAAAACTGAAATATTTTATGTATAATTTTACAACCTTCTTCAAAGTGAAATGCTAAATTGAAATGTGACTTTTCACCTGATTTTGTTAGTAGTCCGTAAGTTACTGTATGATTTCACTGACATTCATCTTAGCAAATTAACTCTTTTCTTATGCATAGTAAAACAAACAAATAAGCAAACAACAAACAAATAAAGGATTATTCAGCAATCTAAATTGGAAAACCTCTGCTGTTACTTTATAGAAATAAGTAGCTATAACAAGCAGAAACAAATGAGTTGATTTCTCAGGATAATTCAGCTTGAAATAAAGTGATTACATAAATATATGATTTAAATCATATGCTAAAATTGTGAATTAAATGCTCTGGTGAATCATTTGAAATATAATGACTTCAGTACACTGAAAATTAAACCGTGGTGGTCTTAAGAAATTAATGTGTTAAAAAAAAAACAAAAAACTCTGTGTACTCCCAGGGACGAATTTATTCACTGGGAAAATTGGGTTGAAAAATGAAAACTTATAAATGAAAGCCAATATGTAATGAGTATTAGATTAAAAATCTATAGAATACACACAAGATAGCAATTCGGGTTTTAGTTGAATTCTTTTGAAAAGAGACCATCTTGATTAGATCTAAGAAAATGACTCAATGGGGAAATTATATGTATATATTTTGAAATAATAATTTATTTTAAATGACCTTCTGTATGACATGAGAAAAAATAAAACTGGGTGATTTGAAATTTACATTGAATATGTTGTTGGCTTAATCTTTTTTTCAATTGATGATTTTCTAATACAGTGAGCCTTAAACTTCTTTTTTTAAAAACAAATGTTTCCTGTGCTCATTGTAGAGTGAACTCTTCTTTTGCTATTAGTACTAAATGAAATGGATAGCAACGGAAGACGATGTGAACAGTTTTTTTTTTGTTATAAATAGTTTATGTAAGAAATATTACTATTATAACAATAGCTTGCTTTTAATACAAAATGAGGATCAGCACCTACATTAAACACCAAGTAAGCAATGGATTTAGAAGAAAATAAGAAAAGTATCATTTTCTAAATGACAATTCCATAGAATTGTCCATGTCCAACATGGATGTCCAGTCCAGACAGACATATTCATTGCTATGCCTCTCCACAAAGATAAACCACATATACTGGACCACTTTAAAGTCCTTCTCTGAGTATCCTGATCTATCTTGAGTTGTTTCTGAGTTGTATTTGCTTCTAATCTGCTCTTCATCTCTTATTTATGGTTTAAGTCTTGCTTAGTATTTTTATCACCTGTATTTATTATTCCTTTATTAACTCTTGGATCTCTCTTAGGGACTTAGTTTAACTTTTCTACTGACTTTTACTGTTCCCAACTCCACATTCAACTGACCATAGACTCATGTTTCTTTTCTTCTTAACTATTTGGGGAATATGACTCCTGCTCTCCATCATTAGTACCAGTTTCTTGGTTCAAAATGTTTTATTCTCTCACTTCAAATATTATAATACCCTGATCACCAGTTTTCTTGCTGAAGTCCTTGTTAACTTCCAGTCAATGAATACACTACACTTTTCCAGAGTACTCTTTCTAAACTAAAAGTTAGCTCCCTGCTTAAAACCATTCAATACTTCCCTAAGCCTTTTTGGATATAATGCATACTAAACTGTACGACATATCTGGGTCCTTGATGGTCTGACTTCTGCCTACCTGTTTATAATTGTATCCTAACAATATTCAAAAGGAACACTGTACTCCAACCATACTGAGCTACTTTCTCTTCTTTGAACACATCATGTTGTTTCATAACTGTGTACCTTTGTACTCAATGTCTTCTCTGCTTAAAATACCCTTCCATATTTATTTGTGACAAATTTGAATAAAGTTCTAAATATGAAGACCAAATCTTCCCTGTTATAGGTAGGGGAAATGTCATGGATGAGTTGAAACATGCATAGCCCCCAGATTACGAATAGCATCAGTTAACACTGTCAGAGAGTAGTAGGAACCCAGTTCTTGTCTGAGAACTAGGTGACCAGCTGTCCTAGTTTGCATGGAACTGAGGGGTTTCCCAGGACATAAAATTTTTGATTCTAAAACTAGAGGATCCTGAGCAAACCAGGATGGTTAGTCACCCTAATGGAGACTCAAGAGCTAGACAGAAACAAATCTTCCTCTTACATGTCTTCATTGTTTCCTAAATCTCTAACCCTTAGCACTCTTTTATTAGTGTCTGATTTCCACACCAGGCCATGAGCATCTTCAGAAACTGGATCTTATTTAGCTCTGTGTTTTTGGCAATTACTTTGTTGCCAGTTACATGTTTTGTCTTTAGGAAATGTATGATAATTATAGTGAAGGAATTGATGAGCAAACGAATGAATGAATGATATAGAAAGATTGAAAAGAGGAAGACAGGACTCATGTCCCAAAAGTTCCAGACAAATTAACAGAATTAATTAAGAAACTAAGACCCAGAATACATATCTCAGAACCAAGCAAGAAAGCCACTTCTCAGATTCTGGGATGAAAGAATACTTGGGTCAACAGAAGTCTCTTGGTCTCTAGATATTTGAGGGATATTAGTTTGAACTCTGGTTCCCATGTTGTGTAGAAGTTTAAATCTCTCTGCAGTACATTCATACATTCTAGGGGATGGGGAGGATTTATGTTCTGAGACACATCTGTCTTTGGGTTCTTGGTTCTTCAAATACCCCATATCAGCCAAAAACAGATGTAAAATCTAGTCTTGCCCATGGTTTCCATAAACAACCCACTCACTCAAAACATTTGCAAAGTTGTAGAATTTACTAAAAATTTGGAGTGAAGTAGAAGAAATTGTATTACAAAAATGTAAAAAATAGTAGCAATAACAATATAATTTCAAGTTAAATATATGGCATCTGTGATTCTGTTCTAAAATATCCTCTGGCCATTTAAAACAGGAGAATTTCTGCTCACCTTTCCACTGAGAGCCCCCTCTTTTCACACTAACTCTCTGGTTTCTGTCCCTCCTCCTCTTCCTCTCGGCTCTTGTCTTTTTTTTTTTCTTTTCTCTTCCTCCTTTGCAAAAATACAAAAATTTCTCCTTTTGTCTCCTGCTGAGCAGAACGGCCTTGATTCTTTCAAACATTCAAGTTCCTTTGGACCTACTCTCTACTCCAAGTGACTTACCAAGGTATAATCCCATGAAAAGACAATCCCAAAGAGAAGTTGTGGCCAGTCTCTTTGATGAATACATTTCTATCCCATTATCAAAGGTCAGAAACATTAATCACAGTGGTACAGTGATGATGAAGCTCAGAGTTGGATAAAAGCTAGTAATTTCTTGTTACCTAGTAACAGGCAGAACAGGTAGAGAGTGGAACTGGACTCTACTTGAATGTAGAGATCATTCATGATTTATTCACCAATGTATCATCGCACTTAGTCCAGTGCCTTACACATAGTAAGTACTCGCTAAATGTTTTGAATTTTGAATACATGAACTAATTTGCAAATTTGGTGATACCAACATTTGGTCAAATTAAGTCATTGAAATAAGTGATCATATCAAGGAAAAACAATCAGTTAATCCATTTATTTAGCAAAAATAGCCAGTCTATTAAAAATCATTTGTTAGCATTCCTGAGACCTATTAGCAATGCAATTTCACAATTATTTGAAAAGTAAAAAAATAAAATTACTAAATAATCCTTTTCATGTCACTTGAAAACAAATGTTTATATGTTAACTAAATTGATTCTTACTTTAAAAAAAATTGTATAGGCAGAAATAAAACCACAAATAAGCATGTTCCTAAATGTATTATTACAACAGAAGACATTTAATTGATTTGGCTCAAAATTAATATTGTCATTAAACAA
>NW_011888882.1:3388334-3409525 GCF_000151845.1 Pteropus vampyrus
AAAGAGAAGTTGTGGCCAGTCTCTTTGATGAATACATTTCTATCCCATTATCAAAGGTCAGAAACATTAATCACAGTGGTACAGTGATGATGAAGCTCAGAGCTGGATAAAAGCTAGTAATTTCTTGTTACCTAGTAACAGGCAGAACAGGTAGAGAGTGGAACTGGACTCTACTTGAATGTAGAGATCATTCATGATTTATTCACCAATGTATCATCGCACTTAGTCCAGTGCCTTACACATAGTAAGTACTCGCTAAATGTTTTGAATTTTGAATACATGAACTAATTTGCAAATTTGGTGATACCAACATTTGGTCAAATTAAGTCATTGAAATAAGTGATCATATCAAGGAAAAACAATCAGTTAATCCATTTATTTAGCAAAAATAGCCAGTCTATTAAAAATCATTTGTTAGCATTCCTGAGACCTATTAGCAATGCAATTTCACAATTATTTGAAAAGTAAAAAAATAAAATTACTAAATAATCCTTTTCATGTCACTTGAAAACAAATGTTTATATGTTAACTAAATTGATTCTTACTTTAAAAAAAATTGTATAGGCAGAAATAAAACCACAAATAAGCATGTTCCTAAGTGTATTATTACAACAGAAGACATTTAATTGATTTGGCTCAAAATTAATATTGTCATTAAACAAATAAGCATACATGTCATTTGGAAATTTATAATTATATTGTTAAAGTAAAGCAAACAGGTTCTTAACAGAATGTTTTAATATTGCTAACACTGTTTGTTCACAGTCATGTAGAATGGTAAAAGCCTAATTCGTTTCTGTAAACAGTTTATAAATCTACAGTGATGTCAACATTACCGAAGATGTAGGAGCGATTTCTTCCCATACCAGGGTTAAAAGAATATCTTGACTGATAGTAATAGCAAATTTAATCATCAGTGTATGTAAAATGCATAAAAAATACAAAACGAGAATCTTCACTGCACAGTTACAGTTACATAAAAAGAATACGTCAGTGGAAATGTTTTTAGAGGCTTTTTTCATCTTTAAAATCCTTTTGTAGTTCCGTAGTTTAAATAAATACATGTATTAGAAGTACTTTACTTTAACCAGTTTTGGAAACAATGTTTTGATATTTTATCAATTTCAGTTATTCTTCTCTAGGATTATTTCTACACTTTTTAAATTCATAATCAAAGAAACATTCATGATTTTTTAAAAATTCTGTTAACAGAGACAGTTGTAGATTATTACATAATGACTATTAGAAATAGAATGAGAGAAAATCTAGATATTGTGCCAGTTCACTATACAAGTTAAACAATCATAAAAATATTTAAAACCTATCAGCGGGTTTCTCATAAAAAGGCACTTTCAAGTGTTTATTCTTCTCTTTTTCCATTTTACAGAGTTTGAAATGGGAAGGCAAATCCCTTTCTTTTTTTCTGGCCTTTTTTTCTCACTAGCCCCATGTGCGACTCAAACACATAGCTATTAGCTAAAATGTGAGCCTCTTCTGTAATATGAGCAAACTAAGATTGTTAAGCAGCTCTGATCACAAAAATTCCCTTTACTGTTTTTCTCAGGGATAGCATTCCAGTCTGAAAAAAAAACAAAAAACAAAGAACAAAAAACAACTATGGGGGAAAGAGAATTTGTCCACACTGGTTTTTAAGTCTGGTGTGGTAGAAAGGAAACTACTTTTGATTTGTTGAGTGAATCTTTTCTATAAATTTTCTAAATTAGTGAAATCTCAATATATAATGAATATATTCATTTTTATGTGTCACTTTTAGGAGCTTAGAATTAAAAAAAATTGAACAAATTGCAAATATGAGACAAAATGGATGATTTAAAATTTTTCTTCTGGAAACTTCCCAGACCCTCTACTTTGCCTCTCGTTAATTATGGATCCAGAGAGACTATGCTGGTTTTACTTTGGTTATTTATGACAACACAGTCTGTTTCTGCCTTCTTTTGGTGGAGAGGTGTCTGGGGAACGTTTTTATGCAGTTCTTAAAATTACTAAGTCATCTATCTCTTTCTTTTCCCCTAATAAACACTTTGATTGTTTTCATAATACATCAGATTTGGCTAAAATTCAATATTTAAAGTAGGATAAGGCTGTTCTTAAAAAGAAAAATAGCTATTAACTAAAGGAAATAATATGTATATGTTTATTTATTTATTTATTTGTTTGCTGTGTTTTCTTAGATAAAATAGGATTACTCAGGGCCTATGCCATGAACAAGCAAATTGTCCTTGTTATCATAGGCACCTTGGGAGTTGCATTAAGTGTAAGGGAGATCATGTGAAATGGGTTTCAGTGAGTTGAAAGAGTTCATGCGATTTCCAAAGGTGTCTCCTAGGGTGTAATTTATATGCATAGAGAATCTAGCCCATTTTATGTCTTAAAGACCAAAATGTACATTCTCTCCCCTAGCATATTTTTAATTGTTATTTATTATCATAGATGTTAGAAAAAGAAACACATTCATATTACCATTTTCCCAGAAGTATCTTTTCTCAAGATATTCTGACACTTTGTGTAGTCAAATTTTAAATGATTCCAAGGGTTTATTTTTATCACTAACTTGAAAAAAATGTCAAATTAGCACTTTTAAGTTTTTTCCCTGATATCTGTAATTAATCCCCCAACGTTACTAAAGCCAATTTACCTAAGTCAGTCTTCTATACTATAGTCTTCAACATCTGTGGGATAAAACAACTAAAATTCCTTCGTGTTTTCTTCTGTAGAAATTTCTTGAAGTCATTTATTAGTCTTGAGTAGTGTTCTTTGAATTGTTACATGTTGCTACATTTTTAAGTCTAGAGTATTGATGCTACATTTAGTAGTAGAAATATCATACTTGTTTTGCTCTCAAGAAATATTAATTATGTAAAGTTCAATCTGTTATATCATTGCACTACCAATACTGGTCAGTATATTTTCTATTAAAATAGGTTAATCTTAAATATAATAATTTTATTTTTTATTTTATTTAAATCAAGTAAAAGTTTAGATGTACTCTTTGCCTATATGAATACACATATTAAATAAATATGCTATCTTGAATTTATTTAGCATATCTATTGAGGGGTAGCTTTGCCACTGTTCTAGGCATTAAGAAATGTCACAATAATATGAGAAAATTATTTTGTCTGTAATAGCACCTAACATTCTTAAAATTTCAGATAATTACCCCTATTGTATCATTGTAAATGAATTATCTATTATCTTATGCTTAATAATTAATTAAGTGGCAAATATAAATTCCTAATAAATGCTCACTTGTAAGTTAATCTACAGTGTGTTCTGTTATAATTTTAGCAAATATGCGAGGGTATATCAACAACTTTTTACAGGATCATTTGGTGTGAGAAAGTATGCAAGTTCTACCAAAGAAAGTTAACTTTAAGACAAATTCCCTATTCTTTTGTAGAGCAAAAATTGGAAAATCCAGATTTGTGGTTCTTTTGTCCCTTTGCACATTTTCTATTGGTAATGAGATATATTAGGCTTGAAAAAAATTTTAACTTCTTAAAAATTTTAAAAATATATCTTAAAATGGTGAAGGCATTAAGAGGTAGAAATTGATAGTTACAAAATATTCATAGGGATGCGAAGAACAGCATAGGGAATATAGTCAATAGTATTGTAATAACTATGTATAATGCCAGATGAGTACTAGACTAATTGAGAGGAATCACTTTGTGGACTGTGTGAATGTCTAACCACTATGCTGTACACCTGAAACTAATATAAAATAATATTGAATGCCAACTCTAAGTGAAAAATAACAATTAAAAACACATAGATCTCTTATTACATATGTATATAAAATAGCTAATTATAGTACTATGCAATTAAATTCCTCTTGAGTTGTTTACCGGAACTTGGCAAACCTTAGGTGCAGATGGTTTATCTTCTCGCCTGAGGAAATAATTTTTAAAAAGAATGATTCAGAACAACTGTAGATAAAACACTCTTCATGCTAGGAGTTCCAACATCATAAAAAGTTAAGTCATAATGTAAGTTGTTAGTTATTGTAAATTGTAAGTGTCTGTTACTATACTTCAGACAGCAGGTCCTCTATTGAAAAGTGTATTAGAAAGAATAGCTCACCTCTATGGCTACCTAATTTGTTCTGCAATATTGAATCCATCTCACAGAAGCTAGAACTCAATTGAAAAATGAGACAAACGATACCTCAAAAATTGTGCAGTGTCTACTAAAGTATATGTAAATGTTTCTGTGTGTGCGAGTTATGAGTTATGTTATATAGAGAGTTTCTCTTTTGTATTGGGCTGTAACCTCCCAGAGAGTTCTGAATATAGCTCATAACAGGGAGAGAAATAGGAGACAAAAGACACAAATCTAAAACAATAAACATTCACATAAATGTTAAAGGTAAGACATTGGAGATCTGACACATTTTTACAAAAGTAGATGCCTGCTATTGAAATATTAATCTCAGGTTAATGCAAAACATCTAGTTTCTTTATAGGCTTTTTGAATTGGTGTGTGTGTGTGTTATCTTACAGGACAACTTGCTAAATTCTCTTGAGTTTTATTTACATTTTCTGTGTTTTTTAATCAATAAAAAATCAGAATGGAACTGAACTGATCTTAAACTAATTCATGAGTTAAAGTTTTACTATTAACATAACAAATGTATGTTAATTCTAATTAAATATATCCAATAAGTACATATAAAGGGCAAAGTGTAAGCTCTTGAAAATTAATATTATATATGTGCTTGCTAGATTTCAGTGTTTACTGGACTTATTTAAAGTTTCTATAATATAACACGTACACACACATTTGGATATTTAGAATAATCTCCTAAAAGTCAGATTCATTTCTCGATAAAAATGTTTCAACCCAACTATACTAAATTCAAATATTAACATCTTTCTCTTTTATTTTACTAAATACCTATGAGTAGTATAGAAACAATATTGCATTTATTGTTTTGTGAGGTTTAGCACACAAAAAATATTGGAAAAGACCTACATTCTTTCCTGCTTTTAAATTTGCGAGACCAATTTTATGCCAGAGAAGTGTTTTAGAGATTCATTCCCTGAACAAGATATATTGCTTATTCTCACCCAGGCTACAGGTTCATGCTTAAATATTAAATAGTCTCAGTCAACATAGTAACCACAGTATTTTTAAGACAGCTGTAAAATATAAGACTTCCTTACAAGGAATTCATTGTGATGTTTAAGAATCCTTACAGTCAAGCCATGTCATTGCACAGTTTTAATCCTTTATGTTGGAACTAAATCTCACTTTTTTGGTGTTGTGCTCTCAGTAGAAATAAGTTTCTATACTTGCTAAACTCAATATATTTATTGATTGAGTGAATGAATGAATGAACAAATAATTATAGTATTTTGGTTATAAAATCTCTATTGGTCAATATTTAACTAAAAATGAATAACTCAAATAGAATTTTCCCATTCTATTTTTATTAGATTAAGCTCTGCTGTAATATCCTAAATATCATGATATACTAAAGCTGATTATTTCATGTGTAAAATAAAGATGCCCAATTTATTGCTTGCTCCCAAACCTATAATCTTTCCTATCTGTGCTGTCTCTCTTTATCCTTTCTATCTCTGCTCCAAGTCTAATCTTCCTGCCCATGTGCTGCATGTCACCAGCCTCCCAGTTCCTAAGGGAATTTGCTCCACCAATGATCCTTTCTCTCCTGTGGTTGTACTTTATCTATCATTTACCTAAGGATATTTTCAACATAAAGTTCCTCCTAATTTGAAACAAGAAACATGGAGTGGTTCACATTGCCACCTGTCCCTCCTTCATTGCTGTTTATATTGACTAAGATCTAGATCCCTTCCTCAACACTCATTTAAGCTACTCATACAGTTCATTACTGGCCACTTTACTTGAACATTTTTCAGTTTTCATCTAATTTGACTTCTCAGTAGCATTGACAGAATGACCGATGACTATGTCTTCTGTATTGGAATCTCAGTCTCAGAAAAACCATTCAGTCTAGGTTCTATTAATTTACTAGGTATTGCTTCTAAGGTTTGAGTAGCCTTATATTTCCAAGCACTTTTTAAATACTATACTTCCCCTCCCCCTAGAGTACAATGGTGGGTCTTTATTTTTCTTA
Organism: Pteropus vampyrus; assembly: GCF_000151845.1. Classification (NCBI taxonomy): domain Eukaryota; kingdom Metazoa; phylum Chordata; class Mammalia; order Chiroptera; family Pteropodidae; genus Pteropus; species Pteropus vampyrus. The sequence goes on from NW_011888882.1 coordinate 3,394,459, forward strand.
TTCTGCAAACTCTCTCTACAAATTGATTCACACTGACAGCTTCCACTGCTACAAGTACCTCTTTGCTAACCCCTTCAGCTTCCAGAAGGTAATTACTGTATTCTCCTGATTCCAAATAGCCTGGTTTAACTCTTCTTATTTGGGATATTTTTTTTTCCTACTCAGTTATATTTCATTTAAAACAAAAATAAAGCACTTGATTTAAATTGTTAAGCTTATCAATATTATGATTTTTAATTATATTTTATAAATAGCAGTAACATTTAAGGATTTCATTGAATAAACATGAGCATGGATTTTAATAATATCATGTTATTTATATAATTGTATGTTTTTAAAGGATATTCTCATATTTACTCTATAAATCCTTACAACCATCATGTAACTTTGTTATTATTTTGTGGTAGGAAACAGGCTTCTAGAGGTTTGGAGGCCTGCCAAAGTTCACACTAGAAAAAAACAGAATAGGGACTTGAAATACTTAGGAAACATTACATATCATTGCATGAATATTGCACAGTCTTTGTTACTAATCACAAATCATACCTTACTAATACACTAATCATACCTTAGAGTAGTTTTCGACAAAGATGCTACAAAGGGAATATTAAGTTTCTTATTATTTACCAACTTGTCCCTTTTTTTTTATAGAAATCATAATTTAGTTGTCAGGCATAAGACAAAGAGGAAGATTAAAGAGATAAATCAGAGAACAAATACCACCTACAACTTGAGTTTTACATTCTAAACAATGAATAGTCAGTGACTGTATGTATGCTTTCTTTTGTATGAAATTCAAAATAAATACAAACTGGACATTATATATCTAAAATTGGAAAATAGACCTTACTTTTTTTTCCTTAAATAATTAGAAAGCTACTTCTGTAAGATGCAGAGAAATCACCTGTCTCGTGCATTTGGCTCAGTTCTCTCACATGGCGATGGCCTTTTGACATTTGCCTTAAGGGCCTTCACTGATCTTACCACTCATTCTACATATTTAAACAAAGCATGTGGTTTTGCCCCTGTCCTGCCACCAACTGGGAAACATTATCTCTGAATAAGTGAAGAGCCCAGAAGTTCTTCAGAGTTATGCTGGGATGAGACTCAGGGCTAGCAATGAGAGGGCAGTAACATTCCTCTCTGGCGCCTGCTGAAACAAATTTCACGAATGGTAACGGGCTTCTTTTAGGATTTTAAAACTATCAGTCTGGGATCAGCAGCCTGTCTGAGGGGCCATGGATGCCAAATTCCAGCTGTCACGACTTACTTCTGTATGAAGCTCATACTCAGTTGATCAGAGACTTGGAAGATGAACTTTGTTAAGACTATGCTCTGCGACTCTTTTTATAGACAGCCCAAACCCAAACCACAAATCTCCTTTTTGAAAACTCTGGCCCTTCCTTCCTGGTTTGAAATACAGGGTCAACATAAGGTTATCTGTAGGTTGGGTGTGAGCACACAAACAAAATATTTAGTTAACTGTATGACTAGTTTGTGGTTTCAGGTTTTTATTTCAAAATCTTTGCAGCCCATTAATCACCACCATGAAAGAGTCTTCATAAAGAGTTCATGCTCAGTTCACTTACTGGGCTACGGCATCAGTGTTTGTATTTTCATAGCACAAAGAGAAAAGTGGTAATTGACCAAATTGAATCTGAGATGTGCCTAGAATTTGGGACCTCAAAGCAAAGATTTTTCTCTCTATGAGATTTTTAATTATCTGTACATGACTGTACAGTAGCTACTTGGGTGATATTCATTTTCTTAGGGAAGGAATGGTAAGCTTTCAGATCCGTGTGTACTTTCCCCAGACCTGACCTTGACTAATGAATTGCCCATCAATGGGAAGAATAGCTGATCTTTAAAAAGTTGAGAGTGTTTAGTTGGTTAGCTGCAGGGAGCTTTATACATAAATAAAATGTTTATTGGGTCTGAGTGGTCTCTATTTACACTCCTTAAATAAAACTTTTACAACTATTTTCAAAAATAATTAAGTAATAATTAACAATAATTGAATTCTTAATAGGTACAGGATACTATTCTAAGTCTTTTATTTGTATTAATACATTAATCCTAACAAAACTACTTTGAGGTATTTATTCTAGGCATGGCTATGAAATAATAGTATAATTGAATTTTCAGTAACATTGCTCTTCCCATTATTATGGTTTAGCTTTGTTATACGAGTGGTCATTCTTAATAAGTCAACTGCAGTATCGATACCCTTATTCAGTGCTTTGGATGGTGCACTAGTTTAGGAGTCAGAAGGCATGGATTTTAGATTCACCTCTGCCACAGACAAACTGTATATCCTTAACAAGTCACTTATCCATTTGGAGTCTGTTTCTTTTCTCTATCTTATGGTAATAAGGCTTGTCCTACTCTGGCAAACTAGCAGAACTAGTTTACTCATCAGAGGTAAGAAATATGTTAAAGTGTTGTGCCCATAAAAATATCATATGGATGTAAGCTGTTGTTATTGATAAAATAAATACCCACTAATCTTAAAGCCATCTGAATTATCTAAACAAAAATTAATAGCTATTTATTTGTAAGATTGGCAAATCTGTCAGATGTTCTAGTATTTAATTTTGATAATAGTACAAGTTATCTATTTTTTTTTTCATTTTAGTGCTTTTGGTGTTATATTTAAAAACTCATCATCAAACTCAGTCACCTTGATTTTATCCTGTTTTCTTCTAGAAGTTTTATAGTTTTGCATTTTATATTTAGGTCTACAATGAAGTTTGAGTTAATTTTCATGAATGGTAGAAAATCTGTGTCTAGATTATTATTATATTATTTTGCATATGGATATCCACTTAACACAATTTGTTGAAAAAGCTATCCTTTTTTCCACTAACTATTTTTACTCTTTTGTCAAAGATCAGTTGACTATATTGTATAGATCTGTTTCTGGATCTTTAATTCTATTTCATTGATCTATGTCTCTGTTCTTTAATCAGTCCATCACTGATTGATTACTATAGCTCTATGCTAAGTATTAAAATTGGTGGTGAGAGCCCTTCAACTTTGTTCTTCACTATCATGTTGGCTATTCTAGGTCTTTTATTTTTTCATATAAATTTTTACATAAGGTTGTATCTACAAAATAGATTGTTTGGGATTTTGATTGGAGTTATATTTAATCTATCAACCAAGTTACAAAGAAATAATATTTTAACAATATGAGTCTTTCAATCCACAAACATAGAATATCACTTCATTTATTCAGATCTTCTATTTCTTTCATCAGAATTGTTTTCTACATATAAATCCAGTATGTATTTTGTTAGATACCTAATTCTTTTATTTATAAAATACTCATTTTATTTTTCGAAACTATTTAAATATATTTTTCAATTCCAAATTCCAATTTTTCATTGTTAGTATATAGAAAAGCAATAAACTTTATATTTTTACCTTGTGTCCTGCGACCTTGCTATACTTGATTATTAGTTCCAAAAGTTTTTGTTCTTTTGGATTTTCTATTTTTTCATTAAATTTATTGGAGTGACATTGGTTAATAAACTTATATAGGTTTCAAATGTATGTTTCTATAATTCATCATCTGTATATTGCGTTATGTGCTCACCACCCAAATTTAAATTTCTTTCCGTCAGCATATATTTGACCCCCTTTATCCTTATCTACCATCTTTCCAGACCCCCTTCCTTCTGGTAACCACTAAACTATTGTCTGTGTCCATGAGTCTCTGTTTTCCTTGTTCATTTGTTGTTTTCAGATTTATGTCCCACATGTAAGTGAAATTATATTGTTCTCAACTTTTTCTGACTTATTTTGCTTAACATGACAATCTGAAGTACCATCCATGTTGTTACAAATGGCAGTATTTCATCCCTTACAGCTGTAATATTCTATCGTATATGTGTACCACAACTTCTTTATCCAATCATCTATCAGATTTTCTACATATAAATTTGTCATTTTATATATGATTCTTTGTATCTATCGTTGGATTTGATTTGCTAATATTTTGAGGAATTTTGAATCTATGTTTATGAGATATATTAGTTTGTAGTTTTTCTTTCCTATAATGTGTTTATTGTAGTATTTAGCTCTATCAAAGAACTGGTTCCATTGTGAATTAAGATGCTAAATCCAATGGACAAAACTAATTTACGAGTAAAGGCAATTACACATTACAAGCATTTTTTCTTACTTGCTTACCCATATTTCTGTTACATTGATTTGGCATCCTCGATTCACTAGAACGTAGCCTAGAACCTAAAGATAAATAAAAAAGTCTTTGATGATCTATAGATATATCCATTAATGAAAATACATAAGAGGTCTCCAACGGAACTTATTTATTCCTATTTGTTATATAAACAATCTTGATAATGTGGCCTTTAAATCCACAGACTAGAAAGTAAGAATAATTTGATTAGGGTTGGAGGAGCATCTAAAGAAATCTTATTTACAGACGTGTGAAATTATAGTTGCCAGGTTTGGAACACTGGTCATGTGAACACCAGTCACAAGAATACAAAGTAACAGTAATATAGGTATAGTTTCAAAGCTCATATCTCATGAGGCAATGGAAGTACTACTGTATTATAACTACACACAATCATTGCTTTCACACTGATGTCACTGAGTCCTCAAGAAAAGCTTGAATTATATCTCCAACATTTCCATTCTGCATACTCATTCATTTTAGAAAAGACAAATACTTGATGTGGTTCAGAAAACCTGCCATAAAATATCGTTAAACTAACAGACAAATTGCTACATAATACAATAAGTTTCAGTTATCTTTAAAATGCCAATGCAGAGCATTACTTTCCCTAACAATGACAGAACAAGTAAATTTTGGCACATTATAGTACAATATTTGATTTGCAAAAGTATTTTTGGAGACATTTTTTAGCTTTTTCTTCCTAGAAAAGCAAATTCAAATCAAGGATATAGAAATGGGAAGTGAAAGGTCAGGTAAAGAATAACTTTCAGCCTCCACTCACACAGGACATAGTCACTTGAGTCAAGTTTCTTGAGGCCATATTTGGCAGTTGATACTTTACTTTCTCACCTCTATTTTCTGCTCGATAAATAGCATGTAGCATCTTCAAATATCTCTTTGATTCTTATGTACTTTTCTGCCTTTCTCTTTCATGTTGAAGTTCTCTTGTAATTACATTGAGCTTACCAAGATAATCTAGAACAATCTTCTTGTTTTTAAGGTCAGTTTATTAGCAACCTTAATTCCATGGACAAACTTAATTTCCCTTTGCCGTGTTATATAACAAATCACAGGTTCTGGGATTTAGGACAAAGACATACCCGGAGGAGGCCATTATTCTGCCGACCACACTTATTTTTGTGGATGGCAAACTCACAAGACAAAAGTCTGCTCTTCCTCAGCTTTGAACACAGTATGTTACTAAGACTTATCAATCTTACATTCTGATTTTCCTTAGGTTATCCTCTCTTAACACACAATCTCTGATCCCTTCTTAGACACAGAAGTTCATGTTTTCATCATTTCTAGCTCAGGTTAATAGTAGTACCCTCCTAATTGTTCTCCCTGTGGCTGGTCTTGCACCGTCCTTGCTCCCACAATCCTACCCCCTGCATATTTCAACATCTGCCTTTTATAGACATAAATATATATATATACACACACACAGAAGTATATATTTTAAGATTCAGAGCTGACTTTTCATTTTCACTGAAAGTCTCTTTCAGTGTCTCTTTACAGCATCAAACTGTGATGGTCAAATATCTGAGACTGCTATTCAAGGCCGTCAGGCCTGGTTCTTGCAAACCTATTCACCTTCACCCACAAAACACTCTCTGCCACATGCCCTGTGTTCTAGTCACAGTATATTCTATTCAGTTCTTGATTAAGAGATGTTGCTTCTTACTTTATTTGCTTTTGCTCTTGCTATATCTTCTATGTCAAATGCTTGCCCTCCTCTATCATTTTTTTGTTTGTTTGTTTTTCTTTTCTAGCTATCCACACTTATCCTTCAAGACTCTGCTGAAACAAATCTTTAAGAAAGAGTCATGCCTTATCTGGATGGAGAGTTAGCCTTTATCTATGTTCACAAAGTTCTACTTTTCTATTAGAATACCCAGTCTGGTTTACTTGTCTTTCTCCTTCATGACCTTGAAAATAGGAATTTTAACTGTCATTTGTTACCATCAGAGCTACAGAATGATTGGTAGAGAGCAGATATACAGAAACTGTTTAATGAATGAGTGAGTCCTGGGTATATTAATCTATTCTAGGAGCTAAAGGAATATTTCATCTTGAGCTTGCTAAGAACAGTGCTGAAATTAATCTAGTCTTCTAAGCTTTCTCCAAGTAGAAGCAGAAATTCTAATCCTTGACATCCTAAGAACTGGACCAGAATTTAGATGCCTCTAGTTTAGAGCCATAGACCATGACACGGGCTTATGAATGGCAGCAAGAATATATGTACCAGATAAATTTTACAGGAGTTGAAATGACATTTCCCTCTTGTCTCAATTCTTAATTGGCTGCTCATCATCACTGGGATGTTTATATAGCCTCAAGGCTGGCTCCATTCTGCTGCCATCTGTCTTAGTTTTAAGTACACTACAAGTTCCATATGGCTCCTTAATTCCAGTGAGCCTAAAGCATTCTCTTGTTCCACAGGGCCAGTTGAGACAAATGACTTAACTTATTTGTTTTGGGTTTGGTATAACAAGGAAATGAAATTAATAGTACCCCAAATCTCACAAAATGATTTTCCTTTAAGAGAAGAGGCTATTATGGGCAATAGGTATCTGTCACATCTCACATGTTTATCTACTCTCTAAATAGATAAGACCTTTTCGCTCTTAAAATAATGAAAAGAAGGTTACGTTTTTATTTGTAGTCAATAAAATTAACATAATTATCTACCAGATTTATGTTCAAAAATGATCTTTCATAGTATAGATTATTATTTTATTTGATGATGATGATATTGCTGTTTTACTATACGTAGGCACCTCATGATCAGAAATTACATAGACATTTATTGAATCAAAGATTTTTTATTTAGTGCAAAGATTTCTCTGTTTATCATCTGAGTTGTTCTTTCATGAGGATGCTTTGAATTGTTATTTCTCTTGCTCTTTGTTTTACTTCATAGCTGTCCTGTAGAATCCTAATCCTTGATCTATACAACCATCTGCCGTATCAATTATAAACAGCGCTGGAGAACTTATGAAACCATGCAACTTGGGAGATACATTCACTGTCTCTCAGGTTTGATGATCCCACAGGTTGTTATCAATTTCTTTCTTGTTGTTCAAATGCTTCTATTCTAGGACCCTCAACAAAAATTATGTAGCTTTACCATTTTCTACATGATCGAAATACTTTTCTTCCTCTCCGATACCACCACTCAGTTTTCCACTTCTTATGGCTACAGACTACTCACTGGGCCCACCACATCCTTATCCTCTTTATTCTAATCTAGTAGTATTAATTATTTCATTGAAGGTTAATCCATCCAACTGTGCTCTCCAATACACTCCGTGTCTTCTCAGAGGGCCTTCTTTTATCAGTTGCCTGCTCTGTCTTTAATTATGTCCTGCTGCTTCTTCACTAGATTCTTTTCTTCCTCAATAAAATATTCAAGTTAACATACCCTCTCTATGTAAAACATAAAAAAAAGACCCTTCTGCTAATACCATCCTTAGATTATATCAATCTCTTACACTCCTTTGTCATCACAGTTCTTAAATCCATTCTCTATATTTGTCTTCAGTTCCTCCTTCTTTTCCTCCACTGTTAATTATCTTGAAGGATACACTCTTATGTTTCATATTTTATGCTTTTCTTATAACTCTGCCATTTATATGGTCTCCTTTTACTTTGTCCCTTAAACTATCATTATTTCTGAGATGTTACAAAAGGACCTAAGTTAATTAGACAATTCATGATCTTAAGTTTCATTTTTTGTTAGGTAATTACAGTCATCCTAAGAGTTTGAGGTAGTAAAGGGTAGCTACTTCTACAGACTTGCTGCTAGATTGTAATGAAAGCAAGACACAGATGAAATTCTGCATGTAGACTAGACACATTTATTCAACAAATGTTTGCTAGAAAAGCAGGCATTAAATGGTTCTCTATGACTGTTTTGGTCTTTAATTTTGTACTGCTTTTTTCTTCAGTTTCATTAAATACCATAATTTGAATTATATGTATATATATATATGGGGTGGGTAAATGGGTGTGTCTGAGTTCTTGTATGTTTATATTGGCATGTAATGAAACAGGTGGAAAAATCCTGTGACAACATCTCAAACACATTCCACATTCTTCTGTGCTAACTAGAGAGAGAGAGAAAGAGAGAGAGAAAAGTTTTACTGTTCACTTAAAAGTGCACTAGCATTCAAAACTATTTTGGAACAAGTTGCAAAAACATTTGATATTCATTTGGAAAAATTCTTGGGGATCTAGGAGTTAATTATAATACCATTTGATTTCTTTTTTTAAAAATACCTCTTTTAGAACAGATTCATAATTTTTTTTGAACAAAATTGGATCTTATTTAGCCTTATTTCACTTTAATAGTGACTTGAAATTGTTGAATGAGGCATCATTGGTTTCTAAATCAGAAATATTTATAATACATATTACATTCTGGCATAATTAACTAAAAGGATTATAAAATTACTCATAATGTGTCAACCCAGCAAATCAAATAGTTTTCATTTTTCTTTTAGTATTTATACATAGCATATCCTTTTTTTACAGTTGTAACCTAGTATAGATACAATTTCTTTGCTAATATTATTCTAATATTTATTTATCCATGTTGCTACATAGTTTTTACAATCACTATTTCTAGTTGTAACAAAATGTCATGTAGAGGATAAATATCTTCTTCTTACTTGCTTATATCTCTATTTCTTGGCATTTGCTTCTTCTCATTATTTGCTGTTATGAATATGTTATATTAACATCTCCATAGATTACATTTTCTTTCCTATCGCATAATTACTTAGAATAAGTTCCCAGAAGTGATATTACTGGATCAAAAATATGAACATGTTTATAATTCTTGGTTCATACTGTACATTATTTCCCAAAGGATTCAAAAATAATAGTAACAATTATTTATTAATTATATAATAATGTCCAGAAAACAGTGCTGCTAAACATATAGAAGTGAAAAAGAGAGTCCTAGTCCTGAGAGAACTAATTCTATATTCTCTCCTTGGGTGATCCAACTATTTCCATAGATGAGAAAACAATTTATCAAATTCTAGTGGCCTTAAAAATTATATAGGGTGTTCAATTAAAATGCAGATTTTTGGGCCACTCTCCCAGAGATTCTGAATAAGTAGTCCTAAAAGGACATCTAGGTTGTCAACATTTTTAAAAAATTAAATTTATTGGGGAGACTTTGGTTACTAAAATTATATATGTTTCAAGTGTACAATTCAGTAATACATCACCTGTATATTGTATTGTATGTTCACCACCCAAAGTCAAATTTTTTGTCACCATATATTTGACTCCCTTTATCCTTATCTACCTATCCCCTTCACCATGTCTCTCTGGTAACCACTCAACTGTTGTATGTGTCTATGAGTTTTTGTTTGTTTGTCTGGTTCATTTATTGCTTTTAGTTTTTTATCTCACATATGAGTGAAATCATATGGTTCTCAAGTTTTTCTGTCATGTTGTTGCAAATGACAGTATTTCATCTCTTATTGTGGCTAATATTTCATTGTATATATATATATGTACCACATCTCCTTTATCCAATCATCTATTGAAGGATACTTCAATTGTTTTCCATGTCTTGGTCACCATGAATAATTCTACAATGAACATTGGGGTGCATATATCTTTACAAATAAATGTTTTCAAAATTTTGGGGTTGATACCCAGAAGAGGAATTGCTGGGTCATATGGTAATTCTATTCTTAATTTTTTGAGGAACCTCCATACTCTTTTCCATAGTGACTGTACCAATTTACATGCCCATTAGCAGTGTAAGAGGGTTCTTTTTTCCTCACAACCTCTCCAACACTTGTTATTACCTGTCTTGTTAATAACAACCATTCTTACAGGTGTGACGTGGTATCTGATTGTGGATTTCAATTACATTTCTTACGTAGTTAGTGAAATTGAGCATCTTTTCATTATTCTGTTGGCCATTTATATGTTTTCTTGTGACAAGTATCTGTTCCGTTCTTCTGTCCATTTTTTAATTGGATTTTTTGTTGTTGTTGAGTTGTATGAGTTCTTTATATATTTTGGATGTTAGCTCCTTATCAGAGGCATTTCTTGCAAACATCTCCCATTCAGAAGGTTGCTTCTTTGTTTCATTGAGAATTTCTTTTGCTCTGCAGGAGCCTTTTAGTTTTTAGACAGTTAGCCACCTAGTTTCATTCTTTTGTACATGGCTTTCCAATTTTCCCAGCACCATTTATTGAAGTGGCTTTCTTTTCTCCACTGTTTGTTTTTGGCTCCTTTCTTGAAAATTATTTGCCCATATATATACATGGGTTCATTTCTGGGCTGTCAATTCTGTTCCATTGGTATGTGTGTCTGTTTTTTCTACCAATACCATGCTGTTTTGATTATTGTTGCTTTGTACTATAATTTGAAGTCAGGCAAAGTGATACCTCTGGCCTTATTCTTTTTTCTCAGGATTGCTTTGGCTATTCAGGGTCTTTTGGGATTCCATACATATCTAATAATCAACTATACTGATTCTTCCAATCCATTCTTTCCATTTCTTTGTGTCTTCTTTAATTTTTAAAAATAGTATCTTGTAGTTTTCAATATACAGGTCCTTCACATCCTTTGTTAAGTTTATTCCTGGGTATTTTATTCTTTTTCTTGTTAGCATTTTTAACAATCACCCTCTAAATGATTCTGATACAGGTGGTTCACAGACCACAATTTGAGAAATACCAATCTACGTGTCAGTAATATCCAAACGTGTATTTCTTGACCTGCCCTGACCTAAGTGTTTCAGTCCAACTGAGATAAATTCAACATATCTCAAACCAAATTCATTATTCTCCACCCCTTTAAACAATGCTCCCTTTACTGATTCTAGGATAGTATATACCTTCTCCTTTGTTGCTTAATTTTGATTTCACCATTTGATGACTACTCTTTTATTGAGGTATAATTGATACATACTATCATGTTAGTTTCAGGTATACAACATGACGCTTCGATATTCATATATATTGTAAAATGATTACTACAATAAGTCTAGTAAACTTCCATACATAGTTACAATTTTTTTTTCTCTGATGAGGAGTTTTATGCTCTACTCTCTTAGCAACTTTAAAAGGTGCAGTGCAGCATTATTAACTATAGTCACCATGTCATATGATATATCTTATGAAATTTATTTTGTAACTGGAGTTTTGTACCTTTTGGCCACTTTCACTCATTTCACCTACCCTGCACCCCAGCCACTGGCAACCGTCAATCTATTTTTTGTACCTATCAGCTTGTTTTTTGTTTGTTTTAGATTTCACATATAAGTGAGATCACACAGTATTTGTCTTTCTCTGATTTGTTTTATTTAGTATAATGACCTCAAAGTCCATCCATGTTGTCACAAATAGCAAAATTTTATTCTTTTTTATGGCTGAATAATACTCCATTGTGCATGTATGTATATACATACATAACATATATGTGTATACATATGCACACATATGTATGTACATACATACATACATACATACATAATACTCCATTGTGCATGTATGTATATACATACATAACATATATGTGTATACATATGCACACATATGTATGTACATACATACATACATACATATCACGTCTTCTTTCTTCTTTATCCATTCATTCACTGATAGACAGGTTGTCTATGTGTCTTGGCTATTGTAAATAATGCTGCAGTGAACATGGGGTTGCGTAATATCTTTTCAAGTTAATGTTTTCATTTTCTTTAAATAAATACCCAGAAATTGAAATACCCAGAATATGGTAATTCTATTTTTAATTTTTTGAAGAATCTCCATACTGTTTTTCATAGTAGCTGCACCAATTTACATTCCTATCAGCAATGTGTCAGGATTCCTTTTTCTCCACATCCTTACCAACACTTGTTATTTCTTTTTGATAAAAGTCATACTAACAGGTGTCAGGTGAAATCTCATTGTGGTTTAGATTTGCATTTCCCTGATGATTAGTGATTTTAAGAATCTTTTCATGTATCTGTTGGCCATCTCTATGTCTTATTTATAAAAATGTCTATTCAGATCCTCTGCCCATTTTCAAATTGTATAGATTTATTTACTATTGAGTTATTTGAGTTATTTATATATTTTGGATATTAATCCCTATCAGATATATAATTTGCAAATATTTTTACCATTCAGTAGTTGCCTTTTCATTTTGTTGATGGTATCCTTTGCTGTGCAAAAGATCTCTAGTTAGATGTAGACCCATTTGTTTAATTTTGCTTGTGTTGTCTTTGCTTTTGGAGTTGGATCCAAAAAAATCATTGCCAAGATCCATGTCTAGGAGCTTACCACTTATACTTTCTTCAAAGAGTTCTACATCAACAGGTCTTATATTCAAATCTTTAATTCATTTTGAGTTAATTTTTGCAGATAGTGTAAGTGAGTGGTCCGGTTTCATTCTTTTGTATGTGGTTGTCCAGTTTTCCCAGTATTATTTATTAAAGAGACTGTCCTTTTCCCATTGTGTATTTTTGGCTCCTCTGTCATAAATTAATTGGCCATATATGCATGGGTTTATTTCTAAGCTCTCTATTTTTTCACTGATCTATGTGTGTGTTTTCATGCCAAAACCATACTTTTTTGATTACTATTGATTTATAATATAGTTTGAAATCAGGGTGCATGATGCCAACAGCTTTGTTCTTCTTTCTCAAGATTGCTTTGGCTACAGACTGTCTTTTGTGGTTCCATGTGAATTTTAGATTTGTTCTATTTCTCTGATAAATGTCTTTGGAATTTTGATAGAGATTGCATTGTATCTGTAGATTGCTTTCTGTACTATGGCTATTTTAACAATATTGATTCTTCCAACCTATGAATATGAAATATCTTTCCATTTATTTGTGTCTTCTATTTCTTTAACCAGTGTCATAGTTTTCAGTATACAGGATTTTCATCTTTTTTGTTAAATTTGTTTCTAGATATTTTATTCTTTTTGATGCAGTTGTAAATGGGATTTTCTTAATTTCCCTTTCTGATAGTTTTTTAATGCCCATTTCCTTGTAGGCATGAGTTACAAATAATATTTTCTAAGTGGTAAGTTAATTAATTAAGTTCCTAAAGTTTTCCCTGAAAAATAAATGTAAACACAAAAATATTTAGTTTTATATTCACAACCTTTAAGGGACCTATTAAAATTTTTACTCTAGAAATTCTCCATAAATAATAATCTTATAGTGAAATTTGGGAAAAAATATATATAGTTGTAAATCTATATGTGTATAAATATACACACACACATACATATTTAATAAAGACAGTTCTTATTAGAATGAAAATGACTAATCTGAAGATACTGGAATAAGATACTCTGCTTCTTTCCATATTTATTTAAAAAAAATTGGAAGGGATCAACTGAAATTTATTAGAAAGGTCCTATATCTTAATCCTTCTATATATCCTTGCATACCAGTCTCCCTTGCCACATTCAAATGGAACACTGCAATGAATTACCCTTGTCACTATCAAAAAAAGTGTTATCATTTCTTATTTTACTTAACCTGTGTGTGATGATAAATTTAATTCACCTGACATAGATTTATCAGAGTTTATTCATTTTATCAAAAATTCAATCTAGTCATTTCATTGCATCTTTAGTAAAATCTTCCATGAAACACTCTTTTCTCTTTATTTTTAGAACATTACTCTCTTCTGGTATTCTATCTCTTTCTATATCTACTTTTTCTCAGCTAAAAGGCATCTAATTCTTCACCCACATTATAACTGTTACTGTTTTTCAGACCTCTTTCTTCAACCTCTATTTTACTCTAGTCCTCCTGGGTTTATCTTCTATGCTACCATGATACCAAATACTGTTTATATATGTTATCATTGCACATCTTCTATTAACATCTCCTGATTTGTATATGTTTATCTGCATTTATTAAAAGCTATAATTATGTTTCCCCAAATTACCTCCAAAGATGATATAATCATTACCCTACCACCTGGACCGATCTTCTGTATTTTCTCCATCAAGGAATGCCATTGTCAAGCCAAAATAAAGTATAGCAGCAATAACACATGCTAGCAATATCCTTTTCCTAAGTCGCCACACACAAAGCCAGCACATGAGCAGTGTAAAGGATATATTTATGAAAAGAGTAATGGGTGCATAGATGTACCTTGAAATTTGTTGATCAGCACCATCCACAAAAGTGAGAAAGCTACCAAATCGAAAGAAAGAATGTTTTCAGGGCTTTTGCTTTTTATATCATTAGAATAGTATAGGAACTCTTTCAGCCCTCATGAGTATACCTATTCCCACACAAGTGCTTCCCTATGTCATTTCTGATGGCCTCATTAGGCCTAGAGCATTATGGCTTTAGCCTTTTAAACATATCTTGATTTATAGTCTGATCCCCACCTACTTTTGCAGTAATCAGTGATAGCTCATTCATGTCTCATTATCACCTCCACCTTACAGTTTTCTGTACAAACTATGCTTCAAGTTTCATCCTTGCCTTTGTAACAAATGTTGCAATATATATATTCTAGACTATTTTATCTAGACTGCATTTGCCCCATCTTTCTTCTTTTTGTTAATTTCTCCATTTCTCACACTCATTTTCTTCTAGGTAGCCTTTCCTTTTCTGACTCTTCCCTACTCCTAATTGGGTACTCTTTCTATATGTTCTCTTTGCCATACGTTTTATTATATTGCAATCTAATTTCCTTTCTGGATGACTACACCATGAACTTTTTGAAGGCAAGAATAGTGTCTTTTTTGTCTGAGTCCTCAATGCTAAACATAGTAATCTCTGAGGAAGTTATCCTAATGTAGAATATTTTATGCCATATGTTAATGTTACTATGAAATGTAAGCTAAAAA
>NW_011888882.1:3411045-3420091 GCF_000151845.1 Pteropus vampyrus
CTTGTAAAGAACACATAAATATTTAAAGAAACAGCAAATGCTGCAATGTAAAAATAATGTTATTGGCTGAACTCTCACAGTATATCTTATGTACAACATTCCATGCCTCTTTTAGAGTCATTCTGGAAAGATTCTTATAGAGGCCTATTTATGAAGTAAATTAGTTTTGGAAATACTGAATGTCCTCAACTGCATATTAAAAAGAAAGTTATTATAAAGAGTATTACAACATTATTGTTAAGATACAGTAAGTAAAATAGAAAGATCACTTCATTTTTCACTTTAGGAAGTTCTCTGCTTGCTTACTTATAAGTTTCTTTTGTTATTCATATCTGATGTGAATTCACAAGGCAAAGCAGAATATCTGGAGAAATCAAGGAAGAGAAAATCATGTTTGCTTTTATCATCTTCTAGTTCTGAATGTTTAGGATCAAGAATTTACTTAGTGAATCACTTGCTTGGAAATATAATTGCATTTTGGAAAATATTGAGCTTAGAAAACTCTTGAAAAAGAAGACTAAATTAATTGAAAACTCTACATTTAATCACAAAGATAAATAAATCTTAGTAAAATGTTAGTTCTGTGGTCAGAATGTTGTTCAGGATGGTTAACTAAGTATATAATCAGATTATTTTGCATAGATTTTCTTTTGATTAATTTTATATAATTATACAAAATAATGAGCATTAATTTTGTTTTTTTGATACGATTTGTGAATCTATTTTTCTAAAAATGTAATTGCCCACTTATAATTTAAAATAGAATTTAGTAATATTTTCTCATTCTTTATAATACTTTCTTTCCCATATATCAAATACAAGACATTTGGTATTCTTTTCATGAATATTCTTTTGTGATCCATTGATATGTATGCGATAAAATTATGAAACTTTAATTATTTTGCCTTATAATGAGTTGCAAATGTGTGGCAAAGAGATACCCTGGGGTCCCTCTTGACAATTTCTTTAAAATCCATTAATATAGTATGTATGAGTGATAGTATTATAGCATTTAATTATTTTTTTGGTAAAGTTATATTTCATTGTTCCTTCATTTTTAAATATTTGAAAATATTATTTGATAGTCTTTTATATTTATAGTTCCAGATGAATCTTAAATTAATTTTGTTTTACTTCAGGAAAAAACAATTGATTTTTTGTATTAACTGTACATATCAAATTTGGAAGAACGAATAACATGTATAATGTATTTATCAAGGAAAATGTCGGAAATCATTATTTAAGACAGTTTTAAAAAGCTATGGTTCTTTTGTAAGAAATGTAATAACTAGAAAATGTTTTCGATATGATACCAAGTGACAAAAGAAGGAAAAAGATATGATCTTTTTTGTAATCATGTTACCTTCTATGATTATTTTATTTTAATTGTTTTCTATTTTAAAGTAATTATATTCATATGCAGTTGTAAAAACTAATAGAGATTCTGCATACCTTTCAGCCGGTTTCTCTCAGTGGTAGTATCTTGCAAAGCTATAGCGCAGTATCTCTACCAGGATACTGACACTGATGTAGTAGAGATACAGAACATTTCCATCACCATGAAGATTCCTACTGTTCCCACTTCATAGCCATACTACTTCTCTCCCAAACCATAACTTCCTTGACTTCTGGCAAAGACATCACTGTTCCATTCTCCATTTCTACCATTGTTTCAAGAATATTATACAAATGGAGTTCAGAATTGGCTTTTTTCCTCTCAATGTAATTCTCCGGAGATTCATCCAGAGTTCCATTTATCAGTAGTTTGTTCATTCTACTAATGAGTAGTATTCCATGAATGGATGTACCACAGTTTATTTGACCATTCACCCATTGATAGGTGTCTGGATTGTTGCCAGTTTGGAGCTATTATGAATCAAGCTGCTATAAACATTTATGTAGACATTTCTGGGTAACCTGGTTTTATTTCTTTGAGATAAATGCCCAGAAGTACAATGGATGGGTTGTAGGATAGTTGAATATTTAGTTTTTAAAGAAATTGCTACACCGTTTCCAGAGTGCTGTCCATTTTGTATTCCCACCAACAATGTATGAGTGATCCTGTTTCACCACATCCTTGTCAGCTTTTACTGTTCTCACTATCTTTGCTTTAGTCTTTTTTTTTTTTTTCAATAGGTGTATAAGGATATATCTTACTTTGGTGTTAAGTTGTGTTTCTCTAATGGTTAATACAGTTGAAAATATTTCATGTACATATTTGCCATCTGTATATTTTCTTCAGTAATATGTCCTTTTCTAATTTTTGAATTGGATTTAACTGTTAAGTTTTGAGTATCCTTTATATAGTCTAGATTTTAGTCAGATATGTGGTTTATATATGTTTTCTGCCAGCGTGTAGTTTGTCTTTTCACTTTTTTAAAAGGATTTTTATAGAGCAAAACTATCTAATTTTGATGATTTCCAATTTATCAAAATATTTTTATTTTATTTTATTATTAGTTTTAAGTATACAGTATATTGATTAGACATTTATATAGTTTATAAAGCGATCCCTCTAACTGCTCTTTCTCTCTGTCTCTCCACCTAGCCATTACATTAATGTTAACTGCATTTTTTATGGATTGTGATTTTGGTGTAAAATCTAAGAACTCTGCCTAGACTTAGATCCTGAAGATTTTCTCTTATGTATTTTTTAAACTATAGTTTTACATTTTATAGTTAAATCCGTGATTCATTTTGTGTTAATTTATGCACTTGGTGTGAGACTTAAGTTTATTTTTTTGCCTCTGAATATTCAATTCTTCCAGGATTATTTATTAAAAAGACTTTCCTCCATTCAATTGCATTTTTACCTCTTTTCAAAAATCAGTTAGGAATATTTGTATGAGCCAATTTGTGTGTCTCCTTTCTGCTCCATTGATTTATGTGTCTTTCCTTTTACTCAATACCACACATCTGATTACGTAGCTATATAATAAGTATGGTAATCAAATAAACTGATTTTTCCTATTTATTCTTTTCAAAATTGTTTTAGCTATTGTAGTTTTTCTGCTTTTCCATATAAATTTTAGAACAATTTTGTCCATATCTTTAAAAAGTTATTTTGGGATTCTGATAGGGATTCTGTTAAATCTGTATATTAATTTGTTGAAAATTGATATTATTACTATGTTGTCTCGCATTTTAGTTACTTTTTTATTTCTTTCATCAGCATTTTGTGGTTTTCCTCATGTAAATTCTATACTTGTTTTGTTAGATTTAGGCCTAAATATTACATTTTTTGAGCCATTGTAAATAGTATTGTATTTGTAATTTTTATTTACACATGATCATTGTTAGACTATCACAATATAATTGTTTTTTGTGGTGATCTTATATCCCCTGACCTTACTGAACTCATCTTTTAGTTCTGGGAGTTTGTCTGTAGAGTCCTTGGCTTGTTCCATGTAAGCAATTTCTATGGACTGAATGTTTGTGTACCTCGAAATTCAATGTTGAAATCTAATCCCCAAAGTGATGGTATTTGGTGGTAGTAGTTTGGGGATGTAATTAGATGATGAGGATGGAGCCCTCATGAATGAGGTTAGTGTTCTTTTAAGAAGAGACTAAAGAGCTAGCTTACTCTCTTTCTGCAAGGCGAGATATAATGAGAATTAGGCCGTCTGCAACACAGAGGAGGGAACGCACCAGAACCCAACTAGACTGGTACCCTGATCTTAGACATCCAGATTACAGAACTGTGAGAAATAAATTTCTGTTGTTTATAAGCCACCCAGTCTATGGTACTTAGTTATAGCAGCCATAATTGACTAAGACAACAATCATGTTACCTCTAAATATGTATAGATATATTTTTTTCACTTCTGATCTCTATGCCTTTTTATTTCTTTCCTTGCCTTGTTGCACTAGCTAGAACTTCCAGCACTGTGTTAAATAAGAGTGGTAAGAGGAGACATCTTTGCCTTGTTCTCAGTCTGAGAAGAAAATAGCCTTTCACCAATAAGCATATTAACCATAGATATTTTATATATGCTCTTTAGCAAGCTGAGTACATTTTTATCTATTCCTAACTTTTTGAGAATTTTTATAATAAATGCATTTTTAATTGCATTACATTTTTCTTACATAAATTGATATAATCTTATAATCTTGTGATTTTTCTTTTTTAGCCTCTTAACATGGCAGAGTACATTGATTAATTTTTGAATATTGAATCAGCCTTGCATCCCTGGAATAAAAATTCTTTGGCCACAGTGTATACAATTCTTTTTATATGTTACTAAATTCTATTTGGTAATATTTTATTAAGAATTTTTGATTTATATTCATGAGAAATATTGGCTATGGTTTATTTTTACTGTCTGTGGTTTTGATATCAGGGAAATACTAGCTTCACAAAATAAATTGGAAAGCATTTAAAAAATTTTTTGGAAGATTGTATAGAATTGGTCTTAATTCTTCTTCATATGTTTTGTAGCATTCTCCGGTGAAACCACCTTGGCCTAGAGACTTCTTTTAGGGAAATTTTTATTACAAAATAAATTTTGAGTGAATTGTGGTAGTTTGTGCTTTTAAGGACTTTCCATGTGTGTAGAATTATTCATTATAGTTTCTTATTATCATTTTGATGTGTATATCATCTGTAGTAGTAACCATCTTTTTCACTCCTGACATAGGTAATTTGTGTCATCTGCCTTTTTCCTTTGTTAGGTTTGTAAGAGATTTGTCAATTTTATTGATTTATTAAAAAAATAAGCTCTTTGTTTCATTGTCTATGTGTTTCTGTTTTCAATTATATTGATTTCTGCTCATATATTTGCTCTTTTCTGCTTGCTTTAGTTTATTTTGCTAATACATTTTAGGTTCTTGATGTAGGCACTTAGATTATAGAATCCTCTTCTCTAATGGATTCATTTAGTGCTATAAATTTACCTCAGCATTGTTTAAGCTACCTCTTTGACTCAAGAAATACTTAGAATGTATTGCTTAGTTTCTAAACATTTGGAAATATTCTTATTATCTTCTTGTTACTGATTTCTAATTTGATTTCACTGTGCTCAGAGAACAAACTATGATTTTAAGTTATTTTCAATGTTGTTTTATAGCCCAAGACATAACTTATGTTGGTATGTTTCATGGTCACTTGCAAAAAAAAATGTGTATTATATTGTAACAGGATCCAGTGTTCTAGAAATACTGATTACATTATGCTAGCTGATGGTGTCGTGTTCTTATATATCCTTGTTGATATTTCTATCAATTTTTGAGAGAGGAGTGTTGATATTTCCAACTATAATTGTACATTTGTCTATTTCTTCTTTCATTTCTATCATTTTTGCTTCAGATATATTTTGTGGTCTAGTTTTTTTTTGATGCATATACATTTAGAACTGCTACCTCTTGGTGTATTGACTTTTTTTCCCCAATATATGTCTTCCATGCCTCTGATAATTTTCTGTATTCTGATGTCTGCTTTATCCAATATTAATACAGTTACTACCTCTTTCTTTTGATCAGTTTATATCATGTATCTTTTTCCATTCTTTTTACTTCAAGTTGTCTATATTGATATATTTTAAGTGAGTTCTTTTTAGACAGTATATAAGATTTAATGTAGTTATTGATATGTTAGGGCTCAAATATGCTTAATTATTTATTTATTTTTGCTCTGTTTGTTTCCTTTGTTCTTTGTTTCTATGATTTCTTTTACTCGATTTCCTGTAGGTTATTTGTATACATTTTAGAATTCTATTCTAAATTATCTACATGGTTTTCATAGTGATTGCTTCATGTAGCTTTATTTAAGTGATTGTTTTATGTATATAATATTATATATAAATAACAGTCTACTAGTATTGTCCTTTATCAGTTAAAGTAAGGTATACAAACTATTCTTGCCTTTGTGTCCCTTTACCTTACCCATTTATAAAGTACTTGTCTTAAATATTTCCTCTACCTATACTTAGAACTACATCAAATGGTGCCATAATTTTCACCTCAATCATTAAACATAATTTAGAAAACTTAAGAAGAGAAGGTACATCTTAATTTACCCATAAATTTGCTTACTATGTGTTTTCTTCCTTCCTGATGTTTTATGGTCTCTTTTGTTTATTATTTTCATTCTGTTTAGAGAACATACCTTAGTAATTCTTTTAGTTTAGATTTGTTCAAAACAAATTCTGAGACTTTTCTCAGGTTTTAGGATTTATAGGTCTTTTAGGATTTGGTCTTTTACCAAATTTTGTTTCTCTTTCACCTTTCTATCTAGTTTCCAATGGCATACTGTTAGAACTTTTTCTTACAGTCCCACAGTTCCCTGAGGTTGTGTGTGTGTTGTGTGTGTGTGTGTGTGTGTGTGTGTGTGTGCTTCAATCTATTTTCTCTCTATTGTTCAGACTGAGTGATTTCTATTGTTTTATCTTCCAGTTCACTGATTCTTTCCTCTGTTCCCTCCATTATTCTGTTAACAGTAATAATTAGTAATTTTATTTTGGTTATATTTTTAGCTCTAAAATATCTATTTTATTTTACTTTTTAAAAATTTTTTTGCTGAGACTTTCCATTTTTTTCATTTATTTTAAGTGTATTTGTAATTGCTATCAAACCCTCTTTATGATGGCTGCTTTAGAATTATTATAATTCTAACACCACCATCACCTTGGTGTAGGCATCTATTGATTGTTTTCATTCAGTTTGAAATTTTCCTGGTTCTTAGTATGATATATGATTGTTCTAAGATTAAAAATGGCATTATGGTAGTAGACCTTGAATCATGTAAACCTATTTTAACTGGTTTTATCTGCAATGACTCCATCAAGGGAAGAAGAGGGTCTCTAATTTGTCACTATGAGATGGGGGCAGAAGTTTGGGTTTTATCACTAGAAGGAGAAGTTTAGGTTCACCATTCAACCTTGGTTGGTATTAGGGGGAAAAGGCTTGTCCTTGATGTGGGTGTGAGTGGCATTTCTGGCTCCTCACTAGGCCTCGATTGATACCGCATTGGCAGAGAGGGATAGAGGTGCCTCATTAGTGTTTTGCATGTAGCCACCAGCCACATTATGGTATTGGAGGGTATTTCTTACTGCTGCATGGTAGTGAAAGTCCTGACTCTCTACTAAGTTTCCTCCTACACTGCCCCAGCAGAGAGAGGAAGGGATGGCTTATTACTACTGAATAGAAGTCTAGACTTTTCGATGATTTCCACTAATACTCTTTATTAGGGGACA
This sequence comes from Pteropus vampyrus, assembly GCF_000151845.1. Classification (NCBI taxonomy): domain Eukaryota; kingdom Metazoa; phylum Chordata; class Mammalia; order Chiroptera; family Pteropodidae; genus Pteropus; species Pteropus vampyrus. The sequence goes on from NW_011888882.1 coordinate 3,418,236, forward strand.
GATGATCTTGTTAATGCCAAATTGGATGAAATTTCTGGCTCCCTACTTGGCCTTCTATGACACCATCTTGGTGGTGGAAGGGAGTGGATTAGATCGCTTCATTATAGCCTGGCAAGGATGGAAATCACAGCTTACCCTTCAGTCTTGTTCACATGGATAAGGATGGGGTTACATTTTTTTTCCCTGTGGTGTTAGATTGGAGTAGAATGGTTAATATCTAAAATTGTTTTGTCTTGTTATGTTTCCTCTTACTTTGTCCTTTTGCCAAGAGAGTAGTTTTCATTGATTATTTACTTATTTTGCCTCCATTTGTTGGTATTTCTGGGTTGTCAGCTTGTTCACCTCCAAATCTGATATATATGAGGGAAAAAGAAAATACAGGGAGTTCACCACAGCCCAGAATGCTCTGCATTTTCTTCTCCATCTTTCAAAATCTTCTTCTGTTTATTTTGTATTTAATGCCCAGGGTTTTTAGATGTACATAGCAGAAGAAATAGGAAGTGTGTCTATTTCATCTTCCCAAGAGCAGAAGTCTGAAAATCTTTGAATTTTAAAATTCATAAAGTATAGCATTTTAATATAAATTTTTTTAAGTTCTTAGGGGGAAGTTAAGTTCACATTTCATTAGTGTATCAAATATTACTTGACATAACAAATCTGTCACAGAATTACCCAATCACCAATGAAATAATCATAGATTTTATTCAGAAATGTTGTGTTTACTTCAATAGGGAAATGACCTAGTGAAAAGTTGACATCAAGCCCACCACAGAAAGTGTCCAAAGGCTGGAAAGTCTGCTGATTAAAGAATCTCATGAGGTTATCGTTTATCTTTCTTCATTTCTCTATTTTCTTAAAATTACACTAACATTCCTAACTTGGTCCAATATGATTTCATTTGGGAGGAGTACAACTGCAAAGATAAAAACCCCAGAGTTTTAAATTTGTTAACATGTTTTACATTATCTTTTTATAATTTTTTTCCATGCCCTGAGAGAAGAGACTAGCTCAGTGTTGCTTTAAGTCCCCAGCTTGATGAAACAGTAAGTTGTTTAAAAAAAAAAAATAGCTTGTTTGAGAAATAAAGTGTGAGCATTGTGCTTGTGGAGGCCTTTCTCCTTTTTTTTTAGTACATGGGCATGGGTTTTTGGCTGTGTGGGGTGTGAGCGCTGGGGCAGGCGAAGTCAGTGGAAAGCACCACCTTTGAGTGTTGATGTCTGGAAGAAAGTACCTCTCTGCCAGTGCTCAGCGATGAGCCTGTGGGGTGGCCACTTTCAGGGCCACACCTCATCTTGCTCAGATGATTCTACTTCATCCACAGTAGAACAATATTATCTCCTTACCTGCCCATTTTCCACCTATTTTCATTCACTTAATAAAGAAAACACTTTTATCTTACTAGTAAATTTTTCCATTCTTACCCAGAAGAAAGTAAAAATTTCAATAATTCTTTAAAAAAAAACAATTAGTAGGTCAAGATAAATCAGTCTTGGATCAGAAAATGAAAGTTTGAGACAAAGAGTTTTATATATATGTTTATGTAACAGTCTGTCACATCACATATACTCAATAACATCCCATTAGCAACCTTCCAAATTTGTTTAGAGGCATCCTCTTAGAAATTGCTAACCATTGCCTGTGATAATTTTCCTTCTTGCTTAAAGCTTCAAATGTTTATTTAAGTTGCAGCCACGTTAGTATGCACAGCAGATTTTCACAACAGTGAGCTCTTAATAGTTCTTTTCCTTACACTCAGTATGCTTTAGGAATCATCGATATTTAAATTTTCCTCAGTGAGAAATCAGTTCCTATGAAGGTAAATGTAGAGAATTTTTTATCTTATACCTGTGTTGCTT
>NW_011888882.1:3422341-3427433 GCF_000151845.1 Pteropus vampyrus
ATAAAATGTTAGGCAACATGTAACTTTTTGAAGATAATAAAAATAGCATAATAATGTAATCATACTATATAGAACTTTCCATTTTCAAAAGTGCTGCCATATGCATAATCTCATTTGCTCCTCAGATATCATGTTGCATAGACTGAAAAAATGTTATTTTCTTTTCATTTTTCAAGAGAAATTAATGTTCACAGAGTTGATTGACACAGATAAGGAAGCAAAATCATTCTGGTAACCAGGCCTTCTGATGATTTCTGCCTGGTTTAGTCCTCTAATCAACAGATTCATTTCCATTGATTCCAAAATAAAATTATTTAAGTCTGAGTTTCCTAGAAGCAGAGTCTGAGACAGATAGTCTTTTGGAAATGATATACTAAGGGAATGTTTTTAGGGGAAACTTCTAGGTGGGGAAAGGAGGACAAAGCGGGGAAAGAAGCTAGACAGAGATGGAGGTTCAGGAGAAGTCTACCTTCAGTCTCGTCCACAGGCAGCTCTGGAATGTGAATTGCACCAGCAGTTTTTCCATCTTAGTGTGAGAGAATTATTGTTACTACTTGCTCCTCCTCAGTCAGTCATTAGCTATGGACACTCCTGAGGGTGGTAATGGAGAGAGCCTCTCAGCCATTTGAGATGGCTTTCAAAGTCAACCAAGGACAGCACTCTGAAGAAGAGTGCACAAGAGAGCGACAGCTGTGGATGGGAAACCAGACTGATAAAGGTACCCCAATGGAACCTGCTATGATAACTAATTTCATTGTGGTTTTTTTTTTAATTTTTTAATTTTTTAATTTCATTGTTTTTTGAGAATTGTTTCATTTTTTAAAAATTTTATTGTGAATTATGTAAAACATATACAAAGGTAGAGAAAATAGCATACTGAACTCCATGTAGACTTACCCATCATCAGTAATAATCGACATGTGGCCAATCTTGTTTCATCTGCTGAGAGTAGAGTTTTGAAATACAGTGTCTGTTATTCTGTGTATTCAAGAATACCAACATACACTGCATAGTTTAAACAATTATTTTGATTGAAATGGTCTTGTTAAGGAACAATTTAGTGTACTGGAGAGGGACTAAAATTTATGATACATGCATTTCAGTTTTGGTTCTGCAAGTAAGAGGACTGGACAGATGTTCCCTATAATCTTTGTAGTTTAAGTGCTTGGTAATTTTGTAACCAACGATAGCATAGAATAAATAGTTTATATCTGCAAATGCATTCAGCAGTTTTGTACTAGTTCTCTAGTGACTGGTGAATCCAAGACAGACTCCCAAATGCAGCTTGTACAAGAGTGACTTTCTTCAGACCACATAGGACAGAGGGGCATGTCAATTGGAGCCCTAGAATGAGGAGTCTTGGTGGATTCCTGTTGCTCAGAGAATGAAGTACATACTCTTTATATGCAAGATTCTACACAGTCCCATTCCAACATACCTTTTCTGCTTTACCTTCCTCAAGTTTCCCATTTACACTGTGTTCTGGGTACACTGAAATGCTACTCCTAAGTCACTATACCCTTTGGTGTGACTGTAGGCCTCTCAGATTTCTGTCCTTTGCCTAGACTCTGAGTCTCTAAATTTCCGTATGGAAAAATTAGTCATGATGCAAATCACAACTCAAATATTATCTACCTTGAGAAATATTTTCAGCTTCCATTATTTCTTCTTTTTATACTTTCTTCTTCATCCCCTCTTCTCTCCACCCTACTCTGCCCTTTCTCTTCCTAGGCAAAGAGTGATTACTTTGCCTTGGTGCCTTCTTTACATTTACATTGGGAATCTAGAAAACGGTGCCCAGTAAATTATTGTTAAATGAACAAATGAATGTAGCTCTCTCCTTTTATTCCCATGACATTTATTACTGTGGCTCATACACATTTTGTGTGTGTGTGTGTGTGTGATTATTCGCTTCCATGCCTACCTTACCTATTGTGATGGTTAATTGTATGTTTCAGCTGGACTGGGCTAAGGGACGTCCAGGTAGCTGGCACAACATTATTTCTGAGTGTTTCTGTGAGTATGTTTACAGAAGAGATTAGCATTTGAATCAGGAGACTGAGTAAAGAATATCACCTTCACCAATGTGGGTAGATATCATCTAATCCACTGAGGTCTTGACTAGAACAAAAAAATGAAGGATGGGCAAATTCTTTCTCTCTCTCTTTTTGATTTGGATCATCCATCTTTTCTTGCACTTGGACCTTGGAGCTTCTGGTTTTCAGGCCTTCAAACTCAGACTAAATTATACCACCAGGTTTCCTGATTATTCATCTTACAGATGGTATATTGTGGCATGGCTTAACCTCCATAATCGTATGAGACAATTTCCATAATAAAATTTTTCCTCTTATATATCATATAGGTTCTATTTCTCTGGAGAATCCTGACTAATACATATATTGTCTTAATTTGGGTTTCCTCAGAAGCATAGCCTAAGAGAAGGATTCTAAACCAAGTAGCTTATTTGTGGCTTGATATCAGGAAACATGAATAGAGGAGTAGAGAAACAGCGTAGTGAAGGAATAATCAACACTGTGGCATCTGAAGCTTAAGCCTGATAAGAAACTCTGGAATCTATTGAGAGTGGACTTCAGTGTCATCCCACCTACAGAAGATTGGTATAGGGCTGCTTCTGGGAGGCATTAACGTCCAGAGCTTCAGCCTATTGTGCATGGGCAGAGCAGAATGCGATGGCCAGAAAAAGCCATCAGATAAGGAGATCCATGTGCTGCCTGTTGGAAGTTTGGCATGCATGAAAATAGTAGTGCCAAAAGGATATAGGTGTGTCACCAAGAATATCTATTATACATGTGGATTTTAATCAAGATCTAGTCTTCTTTTACCCTATGCCTTCAAGCTAATGATAATATAGAGCCCTAATTAAATGCTATAAAATGAATGAATAAATTGATAAATGAATAGTATAATGAATGGCTCTACTAAGTTAGATATATTATAAGTCTAACCAGTCTTCTGAATCTACTGAGAATACTTCAGATCAGTATAACCCTGACCTGAAATGTGATATACTCTCTCCCAGATGGACAGATTATAAGACCCTCAGACCGAGTACTTTCTGACACATATATACCACCGAAATGCCACCCCTGCTATATGTGGTAATTCTACTCTGCAATTGTGGCTTGTTAGCTGAAACCATCAAACATAATCATGAAAGACCTTGATACTGGTAACCTAACCCATTGCAAATTTTTCCAAGCCCATATTCCCTTAAGTTGCCAATGTGTGGTTATTTCAACTGGAATGCAATCCATATGGCTCACTTACATTTACCTTTCTAAACATTGCTTTATAAAAACAAATTAATGTCCCAAGGAACATTATCAAATATATTTTAATTTGAATATGTATTTCTTTGCCTAGAAGATAACTTGACTCAGCAAAATGAAGTTGGTTTTCTGTGGGTTTTCAGTATTAAAGGGTTTTAGGATTGAGTTGGGTATTCATTTAACACAACCCAGATTCTGCCATCAGTGCCATATAAAGCAATGAGGAGTTTTGGTCACAATAATTATATTTGGAAAACAAATGATATAATGATTTAGTGTTAATTTTTTTTGACAAAAAATGCATTACAGCAAATCTATCATAGTAAATAAAAGATATATGACTTTGAATTCTCTGAGATATTTGATATAAAATGATGTATGAGGATATTTAAGAAAAATATTGTCCATGGACCTTAAAAAAGCAGGTAGCAAAACATTAGTATAAGTTTGTAATAGAACCTACAATTTTGTTTTGTTTGTATTATGTTGAGTATTATGAGCACATATATATGTTCATATATATGTATGTGTATACACACACACACACACACACACACATAGGGAAGGAACTGGTATTTCGTTTCACTTGTGAATATAATATTGTTGCTGTAGCCTAATATATATTGATATCATAACGTTAATATGCTTGTATCATCAGAGATTACCTCTTTTATTTGCCTGAAATCTATGAGAATTTAAGATTTTATGTTAAAGATTTTTTTCTCAACACTTTCTTATGAAATGTTTCAAAAATACAGAACAGTTAAAATAAATTTACAGTGAATACCCATATACCCATCACCTAGATTTTTCATTAACATTTTGCTATACTTTATTATATAACTACCCATCTCTCTATTCTTTCCATCAATTCTCTTAATTATTTGATTCATTTGAACACAAAGCAAATCTCAATACTCCTTAAATATTTCAACACAATAGATTACATTGAATAAACTATGTTTTAAAAGAAAACACTAGTAATTTTAATACTATTTCATTCATTCTTCCAAGTTTAAGAGCAATTCAGAGTCTATCTCACATTTAATGTGCTTTATATTTGAAAATAAATACCAAGATATGTTTATATACATGTGGTAGAATAAGATGAGATCAAAGGATCAAAGGATTGGATTAATCCAGTGTGTCTTGATAACTGATCAAACTGCTTTGGCACCGTGAATTGATTCTGCTTCTGGCAGACTCAACTAGTGAGCTGTTGACAAAATTAAATGTGTTCATACCCAATAATGCCAGGGTATATTGATATGAATATGTTTAGCAAAATATTAAAATGGTACGTTTGATTAATGGACAAGGAATTTATTTATGAACACTTTCTCTTGAACTGGGTGTATTTTTACTTTATTTGTGGCACATAGATATTTATAAATAGAAGTAATTCTAATACAAAATAGACTTTCAAATATATTGATTTTCAATTAAAAATAGGGTAACTATAAACTTTACCATATATATTCAAGGAATGTTTGTTTGCCATTCCAAAATTATAATAATGCAATTGTATTCTATTTTAAAAAATATCACCCTAACTCATGGGTTAAATGTCAAAAAGGGTTTTGTTTTGCTTTGTTTTAAATTTGAGTTTATGTAAATTGCTGCAGAAGAAAATCTCTGCAATATAGATTTTGCTAAAAGATTTCTAGTATTTTCTGCATCTGTGGAAATGATTCCCAATGCAGCTTTTAAACTACTTCAATAAAAAACAGGGGTGGATAGATTCTAAGTTTAAAACAATGTGGAAAATTGTTGGTTATTTTTAAAATTAAAAAAAGTGT
>NW_011888882.1:3427483-3454620 GCF_000151845.1 Pteropus vampyrus
AATTTTTTTTGACAAAAAATGCATTACAGCAAATCTATCATAGTAAATAAAAGATATATGACTTTGAATTCTCTGAGATATTTGATATAAAATGATGTATGAGGATATTTAAGAAAAATATTGTCCATGGACCTTAAAAAAGCAGGTAGCAAAACATTAGTATAAGTTTGTAATAGAACCTACAATTTTGTTTTGTTTGTATTATGTTGAGTATTATGAGCACATATATATGTTCATATATATGTATGTGTATACACACACACACACACACACACACATAGGGAAGGAACTGGTATTTCGTTTCACTTGTGAATATAATATTGTTGCTGTAGCCTAATATATATTGATATCATAACGTTAATATGCTTGTATCATCAGAGATTACCTCTTTTATTTGCCTGAAATCTATGAGAATTTAAGATTTTATGTTAAAGATTTTTTTCTCAACACTTTCTTATGAAATGTTTCAAAAATACAGAACAGTTAAAATAAATTTACAGTGAATACCCATATACCCATCACCTAGATTTTTCATTAACATTTTGCTATACTTTATTATATAACTACCCATCTCTCTATTCTTTCCATCAATTCTCTTAATTATTTGATTCATTTGAACACAAAGCAAATCTCAATACTCCTTAAATATTTCAACACAATAGATTACATTGAATAAACTATGTTTTAAAAGAAAACACTAGTAATTTTAATACTATTTCATTCATTCTTCCAAGTTTAAGAGCAATTCAGAGTCTATCTCACATTTAATGTGCTTTATATTTGAAAATAAATACCAAGATATGTTTATATACATGTGGTAGAATAAGATGAGATCAAAGGATCAAAGGATTGGATTAATCCAGTGTGTCTTGATAACTGATCAAACTGCTTTGGCACCGTGAATTGATTCTGCTTCTGGCAGACTCAACTAGTGAGCTGTTGACAAAATTAAATGTGTTCATACCCAATAATGCCAGGGTATATTGATATGAATATGTTTAGCAAAATATTAAAATGGTACGTTTGATTAATGGACAAGGAATTTATTTATGAACACTTTCTCTTGAACTGGGTGTATTTTTACTTTATTTGTGGCACATAGATATTTATAAATAGAAGTAATTCTAATACAAAATAGACTTTCAAATATATTGATTTTCAATTAAAAATAGGGTAACTATAAACTTTACCATATATATTCAAGGAATGTTTGTTTGCCATTCCAAAATTATAATAATGCAATTGTATTCTATTTTAAAAAATATCACCCTAACTCATGGGTTAAATGTCAAAAAGGGTTTTGTTTTGCTTTGTTTTAAATTTGAGTTTATGTAAATTGCTGCAGAAGAAAATCTCTGCAATATAGATTTTGCTAAAAGATTTCTAGTATTTTCTGCATCTGTGGAAATGATTCCCAATGCAGCTTTTAAACTACTTCAATAAAAAACAGGGGTGGATAGATTCTAAGTTTAAAACAATGTGGAAAATTGTTGGTTATTTTTAAAATTAAAAAAAGTGTATGTATTTTAAGCCTAGTTCCTGAAAAGGTTAAACTACTAGTTATTGCTTGTTCTATCTGAATTCCTTCTGTCCCTTAGTCCATAAGTTAAAAGTAACTTCAAGGAAGCAAGGTTTAATTTGTTATCACATGTGCTTTCACATGTAAAACAGTTTCTAGCAGTATCAATTTTTGAGTATTATTTTTTTTTTCTATTGGTCTAGAAACCATGGTTAAAGAAAAATTCCATTTTATTATACTAAGTTTTATTACAGCCTCACTGTCATTCCAAATAGCAATATTGAAACTATAACTTGGAATTAAGAATTAATCTGCATAGGTTTATATATATTGTTAAAATTCTTTAAAACCATAACAGTAATAGAAAGAGTCGAACTTCATTTTTGATGCTTGATCACTAACAACTTTCAAGCCCCATCTTCTTCTTTGCACCAGCTAGACAAGCTAAGAAAGCTCACATACACTCTCCCATTTGGCACTGGCAAGAAGTTTAAACCCTGCAGTCCTCTAGCCCAGGCTCTAGAACTTTGCGCCAGTCCTAAAGCCTAGTCACTATATGAGCTCAACCTACACTCTGTTTCACTTAGCCCGGCCCCAGAATTTCTTCATAGATTTTCCCTTTGAAGGGATACGATACACTCTTATCTGACGACCCAAGGGAGTGCCTTTAGAATCCTGCCATGGCACACGATATTTGCAGACAAGATCTTAACCACATCTAACTTTCTCCAGGAACACAGGTATGGTATTATACCAGTGACCTCAGCCTCACAGCTGGATTCACATCTTCTCCCCATAATGACTTCAGCCATGCAGGTGTATTCATTTATGATGAATCAGCTCCAAGGCTAGATTCATCCCTTATAATTACCTCAACCCAAAAGTTGGAACAGTGAGACTCATTCTAAATAAAGTCATCTACAGCCTTTAGGTTTTTGTATAAAGTTATGTATTTTAAGTTTTATATATAAACCTAAATGTGTAATCCACCTCCTATATTTCCATCTACTCCTTCATCACTTCTTTCTTAATTCAGCCCTAACCACTGTGAGCTATCCTTCCTGATCTCTGCTTTTCTAGCCCACTCCCTAATATAACATTACCCACTGTGAAGGCATTACAAAATAATTTTATGTAACCCTCACTGAACCAGCAGCCCATATGTTAAAGCATATTCTCAATTACCTGGCCATACTTCTGCCTCTCTACCTAATCTTAAAGAAATTTTACGATAACAGAGTCTGCCCTGTCAATATGATTAGCTGGCAACACCTTTAAACCTAAACCTAAATTGCTCTCCTGGACTGCACCTTTAAAAAACTTCAGCTATTCAAGATGGCCTTCCATAATATCCTGATCAAAATACTTACAACATATTAATTCTTTGTTTCCCATGCAAAATGCTAAATCTAATATTTTAGCCCCAAAGAGTTATTGGTTTTATTGACCTAAATACCCCTCATTTTTATATTTACTTATACCTCTAGTTCAGACTTCCTCTATTTATTTGACTTTCACCCTCTGTATTTTGGGGCTAAATATAACCTTACTATTGTGCTAAACATAGTTATGTCAATATTTCCTGAACACATTAAATTTTGCCAACAATTCATTAGATAGGCTTGTTAGCAGCAGAATCAATTCCTGGTGCTGAAGCAGTTAAATCAGTGGTCAAACAAACTAGCTTAATCCAATCCTTTGTGTTCCATTATACCACATGCATATAAACGTATTTTGTTTTGTCATACTTTGTCAATTCCTTTGTTTTTGGATTCTGGCACCTGCAAATATCGTCCATTTCTGCTTCTGACGCAATATCTGAAAACTCTTGTTGTTACATCCCTTCCTTCACTTTGTTGTTTGGCTTCTAGCTCATCTCCTGTACTGTCTGCTTCCTTTGACTTTTAGTTTCACCCATCCATTCATACATCTGTGGATAATCACTCCCCTGTCTGACGTGGATTTCCTATATTATGCTGCCCTTCCCCCTCTATATCCATCATTTACACAGGGCATTCTTAACTTACTGGATTCTAGTCTCAGTGTTTCTCTATTCCAAATCCTCATATTCTCTCAACAACCACTGAAATTTGTCACCGGCCTCTTTTACCTCTCTGTCAAATTTTGGCTCTTTCAGGAGTTAGAAATTATGGCTATCTCTGGTATCATAGCATGCAAGGGGGCACCTGTTATTTATGCCTGCCTAACATTTACTCACTTTTCTTACAAAAAGTCTCAATTTTTCAATGAGAAAACACTTCTTTCAATTCTTAGCCCATTTGGAAGAAGTCGATTACACCTCTGCATCTAAAAGAACTTATGAGAAGTTCCTTGGGGCCAATAAGATTTAAAGAATTAACTTTTGTGGAAGAATAGGGAAATAAATAACTTCTGTAGGGATTGCTGTAAGATTAGATAAAAGCTTAGACATTCTTTGCAATCACTTCTTTTAAGAGAGTGCATCCCTTATCTCTTCACATGATTGAGAAGCAAAATCTAGATCGGACCCATAGATTTATAAATCATTATCAAATGTGCTACAGTGTAAGCCAAGAGCATAGGCAAGCTCCCTGAGGGACTTCCTGTTGAGTGAGAAAATTTACCGAATGAAACTTTGGGGGGAAAAAAAACCAACAATATTTCATGGTTGGGTGGAGGAAGAAAATTCCATAGAATAAAAAAAGGATGACTAAAATAAATAGGAAGAAATTGGGAACCATATCTGAAATAGGCAGAGAAAATGTTTTGAGAAGTAGGATATGGTTGATAGAGATAAAATCGACTGAGAAGCCAATTAAATTTAAACCAAAAATTGAGTGTTCTTCAGCAATCTTGGCAAAAGATATTAAAGTAAACATAAGAGGGAATAGGAAATGAGGAAATGGAGACAAAGTACAACTATTCCTTTATAAGTCTTGACTCCGAAGAAAGGAAAAAGGTAAGGAAGCAGATGGAAACCAGCAAAGGATCAAAAAGAGGCATTTTTTCTGTAAACGAAAGAGAGTAACATGTGCTAATACCTTGATAGAAAAGATGGGAGATGACAGAGAGGCAGAGAGAGAGGGCAAGAGAGAGAGGGAGAGAGAGATGAAAGAGAGGAAAGAGAGAAAAGCTGTCATACACAGAAATATAGAGGCAAGATGTAAAAAAAAAAAAAAAAAATGGAGGTTGTGTTCAAGGCTTTGGTTTTAGTTGTTTACCCGGCTTTTACCATACATCAGCTCTTACCTACAGTTATGGTCCTTTCTTACTAAAGTATTTCGAGTAGTTTTCTTTCACTGAAAATTGAAAAATTTTTGAATAGCAGTCTATTTAGAATTCTTAATTAAGGAATATGAAAAGATAAATTTATTGAATCCTTCCAATTTTGTGAGGTTATTCTGAAACAAACCTAAATTTCACTGGTTTATAAAAGCAAAGGTTTATTTCTTTCTATCCTTATATATGAGTTGAGCATAACTATGGATCTTATTATGTGATCCAGACCAAAGGAACAATCCTTATTTAGGATATACCATACTCAGGGCTGAGGGAAGGAACAATAACAGAACTATGAAATAACTGTAAAGCTTCTGCCTTGCATAGCACACATACTACTCATATTCTATTGGCCAAACCAACTCTATGGCCAAATCTTTGTTAACATCATGCAAAATATTCTTCTCTTACAGCAAAGTTCTATAAGTCATATGGCAATAGATATGATGTATGACTCATATGAAAGATGCTGAATAATTGATAACAGTAATATAATCTATCAAGCCTATTTTTTCCCCAAATTTTCCATGTTCTAAAGTTACATTTTGCCCCCCTCAAGCCAATTCATCCCATTAAAACATCACTCCTCTTATCTAGTCTCAGATACATATTAGGAAAAAAAGAATTGACCTGTACTAAAGATGTCCCAGAATTATTTTAATCGTTAAAATAGGAATTGGTTTAAAAAAAGAAAATAATTTGGAATTGTTTAAACTATAAGAGAGGAAATAAGTGGAATATCTCAGGCAGTATGAGGGAAATACATTTTGCATTATATCTGCTTGTTTCATTCTCCTCATAACTAGTCAATATTTTTCCTACTTTAGCTCCATGATAAGATACAAGAGCAGGAGAGCATGGTATGGTAGTTACCTATCTCTTCCTTTGAAGCTAGACAACCTGTGTTGAAATCCTGTCTACTTTTTCCTAGCTATGTGATATAGGAGAAGTTATTCTTCCTCTCTCTTTCTGAATTTCAGCCAAACAATACCCTTTTTAAAATAGAGCTACAAAGGTTAAGCAATTCTAGAAAAGGCAAAGAATTTAGAACAGTATTGAATATGAATATAAACCTTAATTATTATTAATCTAGAGATGTAGACTATCTTGCTTATGATCACATTCTCAGTGCTTAACACAGTGCCTGTATATAGCAGGCACTGAAAATATGTATTGAATAGATACATATGAACGACTATATGAAAGAGCGAATGACTATTTGTATATATTTTTATACATGTGAATATTTATCAGCATTATATGTATATGTATGTGTATATATACATATATAATTGTTTTGTTTTTATACAGTAACACATTGAGGAAAATACATTTAAAACAGAGGTGAAGAGAGTCTTGCATTTTTAAAGCTTCACAATCATTAATTTTGCAAATGGCAGAATTTGAAAAGAAATCATCAGTGAAAAAGCCATGGAGATGTTTCTATGTAATGGAGGACAAAAGAAAAGAGGGATGGCATTTATTCTTCTGCCCTGTCACTTTGGCTTTATGTCAGCTCCTTAAAAGGTGGCACTGAAGCATGTGAGTGGTTTCATAAGAACCTTAAAAATGAAACAGAAAAGTGATTCTTGTATATTAAAACAAAGATACAGCATAGTCAATAGACTGAAAGAGAATGATGAGCTAGAATAATCACATTTCAGTGTAGGTACCAGTGTCTCTTTACTATCTTGAAGCTGACAACCAAGAGGGCATCAGGCAATTTCTTTGTGTAACAATGGTTCTCTGTATTCGATACATACTTCTAGTGTTAGGGAATGTCAGCGGTGATAGCCAGCTGGAACTTTTGTCAAATAGAATCATAAAATGTTGAAGCTAGAAGGAAATTCAGGTCATCTAACTCCAGGTCCAATGTTCTTTCTCTGTTATACGATTGTTCAGTTTGGCCTACTCTATTTTGTGGAGCCTGTTACACAATAGAAAGAAATGTTTACCAATGTGGCAAATTACATGCAATAATTTGAACATAGAAAAATTATTCATTTGAATTTAGAGGATCTTTTTCTTTTTTTATATTTAAGACAGGGTAATTGCAAAACTAAAAGTCAGTACTTTTAGTGCTTTCCCTAATCAATGCTACTAATTGTAGTAGTGATTAGAGTTTTATTTAATAGGCATTCGATAAACAGTTTACAATTGATGAATACCTGGAAAAACTATTTATTTTTCTTTTTAAAAGATTTTTTTGGTATACTTTACATACAATAAAATGTGTTAAAGTATACAATTCAGTAAGCTTAGGCAAACAGATACAGCCATGTAACCATGATGAACAAGATATATAGACTATTTCTTTTACCCCAGAGAGTTTCCCCATGTCTCTTTCTGGTTACTTCCTTTCCCCAACCCCAAAGTCAACCACTATAACACTATTCTCATGTGTTAATTTGGCTTGTTCTTGAACTTCATGGAATTTAAATGATGCAGTATGAGAACATTCGCTCCTGGATTTTTTCACTCAGCATAATGTTTTTGAGATTTTTTTTCAAGTCGTATGTATCAGTTGGTTCACTCCTTTTTTAATTGCTGAGTGGGATTCTATTGTGTGAATGTATTAAACTTTGTTTCTTCATTTTCCCATTGCTGGACATGTGATAATTTTGTGTTTATTAGTTTTTATGATTTAAGTTTCTACGAATGTTCTTGTATTAATGTTTTTGTGAATGTATGTTTTCCATTTCTCTTAGGAATAAAATTGATGGGTCAAGGGTAGGTATATTTTTAATTTAAAAATAAATTGCCAAATGTTTTCAAAGTTCTGTTACCATTTTACAGTCATACAAACAATTCATGCAAATTTTGGTGGCTCTGTATCTCTCTATATTGGTATTGCCAATCTTTTAAAATGTAACCATTATAATGGGTGTGAAATAATATCTCATTATGCTTTTAATTAGCTTTTCTCTGTTTGATGTTGAGCATCTTTACAAATTCTTGTGTTCGTCTTCTTGTTTTTATGTATAAGTCTATAATCCATCTCAAATTAATTTTTATATATGACGTGAGATAGGGGTCAAGTTTTTTTGTTTTGTTGGTTGATTTTGTTTTTAAATGTATGGCTATATAGTTGTTCCAGCACCATTTGTTGAAAAGTTTATCCTTTCCTCATTGAATCTTTGGCATTTTTGTCAAAAAATGTAATTGGTCAAGCATGGGTGGGTTTGTTTTTAAAAACACTATTCTATTCTATTGATCTATTTGTATGAAAATGTTACATTATTTTAGTTACTGTGACTTAATAGTGAGTTTTAAATTCAGATAATATAGCTCCTTTAAATTTATCACACTTTTCAAGATTATTTTGACTATTTTAGATCCTTTGTTTTTCCATAATATTTAAAATCGGCTTCAATTTCTACAAAAAACTCCTGTTGAGATTTTTTAATGGGACGACATTGAATCTATAGATAAATTTGCATTAAATTAACATCTTAATGATGCGTCTTCCAATCTATGAACATGATATATGTCTTCATTTATTTAGACCCTCTTTAATATCTCTTCATAATATTGGAGATTTTTAGTATGGAGATCTTAGACATTGTTGTTAAACGTATTGCTGAGTATATTATGTTTTTTGAAATTACTATAAATGGCAGTATTTCTTAACTTCATTCCCTACTGTTTTGTTTACTGCTGGTATATATAAATTAAACTTATTTTGTTATATTGATGTTCTATTCTTAAATCTAGCTGAAATCACTTTTTTTACTTTAGTAGTTTCTTTATGATTTTATCACATGTAAATAGTAGTACAACCACCACTGCAATCAAGTGTGTCATTAACTATGTGCACAGATTGCTATGCTATCAGCATAAACATCTGCCTCTTGCTACCTCTTTCTTATAGTTATCCCCTGTCCCCAGACATCCCTAATCCCTGGCACCCACTAATCTGTTTTTTTCTGTCTATAATCTTACAATTCGGAAAATGTTATATAAATGAAATCATATAGTATGTGACCTTTTGAGATTTTTTTTTGACTAAACATTATGCTTTTGAGACCTATTCAAGTTGTCATATATATAGCTTTACTTTTTATTGTTCAGTAAAGAAAAACCTTAATTATTATTAATCTAGAGATGTAGACTATCTTGCTTATGATCACATTCTCAGTGCTTAACACAGTGCCTGTATATAGCAGGCACTGAAAATATGTATTGAATAGATACATATGAACGACTATATGAAAGAGCGAATGACTATTTGTATATATTTTTATACATGTGAATATTTATCAGCATTATATGTATATGTATGTGTATATATACATATATAATTGTTTTGTTTTTATACAGTAACACATTGAGGAAAATACATTTAAAACAGAGGTGAAGAGAGTCTTGCATTTTTAAAGCTTCACAATCATTAATTTTGCAAATGGCAGAATTTGAAAAGAAATCATCAGTGAAAAAGCCATGGAGATGTTTCTATGTAATGGAGGACAAAAGAAAAGAGGGATGGCATTTATTCTTCTGCCCTGTCACTTTGGCTTTATGTCAGCTCCTTAAAAGGTGGCACTGAAGCATGTGAGTGGTTTCATAAGAACCTTAAAAATGAAACAGAAAAGTGATTCTTGTATATTAAAACAAAGATACAGCATAGTCAATAGACTGAAAGAGAATGATGAGCTAGAATAATCACATTTCAGTGTAGGTACCAGTGTCTCTTTACTATCTTGAAGCTGACAACCAAGAGGGCATCAGGCAATTTCTTTGTGTAACAATGGTTCTCTGTATTCGATACATACTTCTAGTGTTAGGGAATGTCAGCGGTGATAGCCAGCTGGAACTTTTGTCAAATAGAATCATAAAATGTTGAAGCTAGAAGGAAATTCAGGTCATCTAACTCCAGGTCCAATGTTCTTTCTCTGTTATACGATTGTTCAGTTTGGCCTACTCTATTTTGTGGAGCCTGTTACACAATAGAAAGAAATGTTTACCAATGTGGCAAATTACATGCAATAATTTGAACATAGAAAAATTATTCATTTGAATTTAGAGGATCTTTTTCTTTTTTTATATTTAAGACAGGGTAATTGCAAAACTAAAAGTCAGTACTTTTAGTGCTTTCCCTAATCAATGCTACTAATTGTAGTAGTGATTAGAGTTTTATTTAATAGGCATTCGATAAACAGTTTACAATTGATGAATACCTGGAAAAACTATTTATTTTTCTTTTTAAAAGATTTTTTTGGTATACTTTACATACAATAAAATGTGTTAAAGTATACAATTCAGTAAGCTTAGGCAAACAGATACAGCCATGTAACCATGATGAACAAGATATATAGACTATTTCTTTTACCCCAGAGAGTTTCCCCATGTCTCTTTCTGGTTACTTCCTTTCCCCAACCCCAAAGTCAACCACTATAACACTATTCTCATGTGTTAATTTGGCTTGTTCTTGAACTTCATGGAATTTAAATGATGCAGTATGAGAACATTCGCTCCTGGATTTTTTTCACTCAGCATAATGTTTTTGAGATTTTTTCTCAAGTCGTATATATCAGTTGGTTCACTCCTTTTTTAATTGCTGAGTGGGATTCTATTGTGTGAATGTATTAAACTTTGTTTCTTCATTTTCCCATTGCTGGACATGTGATAATTTTGTGTTTATTAGTTTTTATGATTTAAGTTTCTATGAATGTTCTTGTATTAATGTTTTTGTGAATGTATGTTTTCCATTTCTCTTAGGAATAAAATTGATGGGTCAAGGGTAGGTATATTTTTAATTTAAAAATAAATTGCCAAATGTTTTCAAAGTTCTGTTACCATTTTACAGTCATACAAACAATTCATGCAAATTTTGGTGGCTCTGTATCTCTCTATATTGGTATTGCCAATCTTTTAAAATGTAACCATTATAATGGGTGTGAAATAATATCTCATTATGCTTTTAATTAGCTTTTCTCTGGTTGATGTTGAGCATCTTTACAAATTCTTGTGTTCGTCTTCTTGTTTTTATGTATAAGTCTATAATCCATCTCAAATTAATTTTTATATATGACATGAGATAGGGGTCAAGTTTTTTTGTTTTGTTGGTTGATTTTGTTTTTAAATGTATGGCTATATAGTTGTTCCAGCACCATTTATTGAAAAGTTTATCCTTTCCTCATTGAATCTTTGGCATTTTTGTCAAAAAATGTAATTGGTCAAGCATGGGTGGGTTTGTTTTTAAAAACACTATTCTATTCTATTGATCTATTTGTATGAAAATGTTACATTATTTTAGTTACTGTGACTTAATAGTGAGTTTTAAATTCAGATAATATAGCTCCTTTAAATTTATCACACTTTTCAAGATCATTTTGACTATTTTAGATCCTTTGTTTTTCCATAATATTTAAAATCGGCTTCAATTTCTACAAAAAACTCCTGTTGAGATTTTTTAATGGGACGACATTGAATCTATAGATAAATTTGCATTAAATTAACATCTTAATGATGCGTCTTCCAATCTATGAACATGATATATGTCTTCATTTATTTAGATCCTCTTTAATATCTCTTCATAATATTAGAGATTTTTAGTATGGAGATCTTAGACATTGTTGTTAAACGTATTGCTGAGTAGATTATGTTTTTTGAAATTACTATAAATGGCAGTATTTCTTAACTTCATTCCCTACTGTTTTGTTTACTGCTGGTATATATAAATTAAACTTATTTTGTTATATTGATGTTCTATTCTTAAATCTAGCTGAAATCACTTTTTTTACTTTGGTAGTTTCTTTATGATTTTATCACATGTAAATAGTAGTACAACCACCACTGCAATCAAGTGTGTCATTAACTATGTGCACAGATTGCTATGCTATCAGCATAAACATCTGCCTCTTGCTACCTCTTTCTTATAGTTATCCCCTGTCCCCAGACATCCCTAATCCCTGGCACCCACTAATCTGTTTTTTTCTGTCTATAATCTTACAATTTGGGAAATGTTATATAAATGAAATCATATAGTATGTGACCTTTTGAGATTTTTTTTGACTAAACATTATGCTTTTGAGACCTATTCAAGTTGTCATATATATAGCTTTACTTTTTATTGTTCAGTACAGTAGTCCCCCTTACCCATGGTTTCACTTTCTACAGTTTTTAGTTACCTGTGGTCAACCTTGGTCTAAAATTATTCAATGGAAAATTCCAGAAATAATTTGTAAGTTTTAAATTGCACGCTGTTCTGAGTAGCTTAAAGGAATCTGGTGCCATCCTGCCGGCACATGCGTCATCTCTTTGTCCAGCGAACCTGTGCTGTGTACACTATTTACCCGTTAATCATTTACTAGCCATCTCGGTTATCAGATTTGTTATCAGAGAACGAGAAACTCCACTTTCACATAACTTTTATTACAGTATATTGTTATAATTGTTCTATTTTATTATTAGTTATTATTGTTAATTTCTTACTGTGCCTAATTTATAAATTAAACTTTACCATAGATATGTATGTATGGGAAAAAACATAGTATATTCAGGCTTCAATAATATATGCAGTTTCAGGTATTCACTGGGGCTCTTGGAGCATATCCCCAAGGGGGCAACTATTGTATACCATGGCATAAATATGGCATTTTGTTTAACCATTTACCTATTAAGAGACATTTTGATTGTTTCCAGTTTTTTTCTATTGCAAATAAAGCTGCTATGAATATTTATGTACCGGTTTTGGTTTGAAAATAAAATTTAATTTCTCTGGGAAAAACGCCCAGCAAGGTGATTCCTGAGTCATATGATGAGTACATATTTAACTTTTCAAAGAAACTGCCAAACTGTTTTCCAGAATGTCTTTATTGTTTTACATTCCTGTCAGCAATATATGAGAGATCCAGTTTTATTGCATTGTGGCCAGCATTTTACATAGTTTCTGTTTTGACATTTTAGTTGTCTCCTATATGTTTTGTGATATCTCATCATAATCTTAATTTGCATTTCCCTAGTGGCTAATGATGAAATCTTTTCATGTTTTTGTTTGTTTTCCTTCCATGTATCCTCTTTGGCAAAATGTCTCTTCATATACTTTGCATATTTTGCAATCAGATTATTTGCTTCTTACAGTTGAATTTGGAGAGTCCTTTATAAATTCTAGATATAAGTCCTTTATCATATATGTCATTTTCAGATATTTTATACTAGTCTTTTTATTATCTTAGCAGATCTTTTGCAGCATAAAAATTTTTAGTTTTAATGAAGTCTCATTTATCAGGTTTTCTTTCTTTTGTGGATCATATTTTTGGCTATGTCTAAAAACTCTTCACCAAACCCTACTTCTTAAAGATTTTCTCATTTCCTCTAAAAGTTTTATAATTACTTAAATATGATCCATTTTAGGTTAAACTTGCATAAGATGGATATTTTTTCTTAATTTGTTTGTTTTTTGCTTTTGATATATGAGGCAAAGAATATTTTTCTGCCATTAAATTGATTTTGCACTCTTGTCAAAATCAGTTGGCTGTGGTCGCATATACTTGCATATTTTTATTTCTGGATCCTCTATTCTATTCCACTGATACATATGTTTAACCTTGTGCCAACACTGCAGTTTTGATTAGTATAGCATATAAAAACATCTTAACATTGAATAGAGTCCTTCTACTTTATAATTCTTTTCCTTTATAAAAGTCTATTCTAGTTTTTCTGCCTTTCTGTAAAACTTTAGAATAATCTGATCTATATAAAATATCTAGCTGGAATTTTGATAGTGATTGCCTTGAACATATGTCAACTTACAGAGATTTGACATTTTTAGTGTTGAATATTCCAGTCCATGAACATGGTATGTGTCTCCATATCATTTAGATCTTTGATTAAAAAAATCAGTGTTTTGTAGTTCTCAACATGTAAGTCCTATACCTGTTTTGTTGATTTATACCTAAGTATTTATTATCCTTTTAGTTTATTTAGTATTATTTATTTAGAAAAACCCAAGTATTTAGTTTTTTTAAATGATTGCAAATGAGATTATATTTAAAATTTTTGTTTCCATTTGTTTTCTGGTCATTTATAGATATAATAATTGATCCTTTTACATTGATCTTATGTCCTGTGACTTTGATGAAATCAGGTATTAGTTCCAGAAGTGTTTTTGTACAGTCCTTAGGATTATCTATAAAGACAATCATGTCATCTGCAAATAGGGCCAGTTAATTTTTTCTTTTATGATATTTATGCCTTTTATTTCTTTTATATTTACCTTCTTACATGGGCAGGAATATCTAGTACAATGCTGAATAAGAGTAGACATCTTTGCCTTGTTCCAGATCTCAGGGGAAAAGCATTCAGCCTTTCACTATTACATATGATGTTAGAGGTAGGTTTTTTTACAGTCGAAGAATTTTCTCTCTAATTTTTAATTTGCTAGGAGTTTCTATCATGAATAGATGTTGAGTTTTTTAAAATGCTTTTTGTATCAATTTATATAATCATGTGATTTTTCTTCTTTACCCTGTTAATATGGTAGATTACATTTATTGGTTTTTAAATGTTGAACTGACTTTGCATCCCTACAATAAACCCCACTTGGTCATCATATATAGCTCTTTTTATATACTTTTTAATTTTATTAGTTAAAGGTTTTTGAATCTATGCTCAATAGGGCCTTTTGGCTGCAGTTTGGGGTATTGTTTTGTTTTGGGTATTAAGGCAATACTAGTAAATTGGGATATGTCTCCATTTTTATTTTCTGCAAAATATTATATAGATTGGTGTTAATTCTTTTTTAAACATTTGGTAGAATTTTCTAGTACTATCATGCATGTCTTAAGATTACTGCTTAGAGACTTTTAAAATTCTGAATTCTATTTTTCTAATATTTTTAGACCTACTCATAGCTGGACTACCAGACACCATGTGGTTTTTAAAGAACTTCATAATTCTGGGAGCTAAACTTTTCTTCCAGAAAGGGCATGATAATTAAAAGAGAACTCTGTCTCTATGTCACTTTTTGTTTTCTACTTCATATCTATCATTTTATTTTTCTATGGCAATAGTGTCCAAACATTTTTTTTTTCATAAGGTGGAAATTTGGACTCCCAATGTAGAAAACAGATAAAAGTATGGTAATGATTGAGAGAGCTTTGTCTTTTGCTTGCTCCTGAGATATCTCTTTGGAATGAGTAAGTATCTGTGGGAAACACTTAGCATTAACCCTAATCTAAGGGAAATAAAATACTGGGGTGTGAGTTAGCAGAAATTTACTTAAGAATTATCTCTGGCACAAAATTTGTGACCTCAGTTAAATCTCTTCATTTCTCTAGGTCTCATTATCCACTCCACAGAATACAGCATTAAAATTGATCAGATGTTCATATCTAGAATACATGAAATACATGAAGTTATATTCAATATTCAATATCTTGCTTACCTGTGAGTATGTATGTTTTTCTTGTTAGAATAGCATAATTTTTAAAATCAACTTTCTAATAAGTTCTGTAACCTAAGAACATTTAGGAAACTTGGGACTAGAAAATGCTCTCTGTTTTATTCTAGTTCTATAAATCCGTGAATTAAAGTCATGTCATTATAAGTATGATAAAACCATGGAATATAATAGTTTTAATTTTCAAAATGTTATAATTTTAACTTCACTTCCTTATTCGATTCTATACTAGTCTGATAAAATGATAGAGCAATTACTTTTGTATGCATTCTATAGGAAAGAAAGAGCATAAATGACTTGTCCAAGGGAGAGAGAGATGTATACAGAAGCCGGCAAATGAACACAAGCCTCTAGCTTCAGATCCAAAATTCTTTTTCCAACTGCCACTACATAGTCTATATAAGAAAAGTTTGCAAGCCATTCATTTTGAGAGTAATTTTACGCTAAAGCAATCTATGGTAATTCAATTTATTTAGTGTAATAAATGGTCTACTTAAATACTAGACCTATTATCCTACCTAAAAAGTAGAAGATATTTCATTAAATTCACCTCCAAGTTAAAGCTGGAACCACTCTATTATCTAGGTGTGGGTAAAACTAAAAAATCTAAAGCTGTATTAAAAGCTTTTGGATTATTATAAGGAATGACTTTTAAAAGTTTATTTAATATTTGTTTTTTCTCTATACTCAGGAAATAAATTTGTTTTCTAAAAAAAAATTTTATGCTATAAATACAGATTTTACACTTCCTAAATTTCTAGCCACGTGGCATCTAAAACCTCAGAAAACAGAAAACCTCAAAAAAAACTCTTAAAATAATGACAGAGAATTATTGTAAAGTGTAAGTATTAATAGCAATCTTAAAAATAAACGAGGTCCAAGGGAGGTGGTGGGGAAATTATATTTCACTGTTTTGACCTGTTTCTGAAAAGAGTTAAAACTACTTTAAAGAATCTTCAAGAAGAAAAGCTACATAGTTTTACACTCTAACAGCCTGTACCAGATTCCTAAAAGTTGTTTATGTTAAAGCTTTTCCTGACAAGAATATTTTTTTCTCTTTCCTTAAAATTATAACTCAAAACTCTATCCTGCTGAGTGGACTTCAATAGGAACTCAAACATACAAATTCAGATTTGTAAAAGAAACTATTCAGAAGACGTACTCTATGAAGTGATTGCGTCAAAGGAGTAAAGTTACTGAAAATACTGAAAGGTTTTTAATGGATTCCTCTTTCTTCTTCAAAAAATGTCTATACTTCCTAATTAGAAGAGAGAAGATTAAATAACTGCTTTCACAATGACCCCCTGAAAAATCATTGCATATTAATAAGGACCACCTCTGTTGATAATACAAATAAAGTTTCTGAAATAATATACATATTTTAATATTCTGTGCATATTTCTGGTAAATCTATTTGTATTACTACTGCTTTAAAATTAATAACTAAAGCGGAGTCTACTTTAGTTTGTTTTCAAAATTTTCAAGACGATTGTGAACTAAGGTAACTATCTTTTAAAGATGTTTTAAGATAGATTTGATTATACACAATTATCTGCTAAAAAGAAACTGTCATAGTTTAGAGTTGTTTCTTTTGACCTTTATTACTGATAAAAAAATGTAGAGGGCATTACTTTTCAGCTAGAAAAAAAAAATCTCCTGCTTCAACTGACATCTGGTCAGTAGGAAACTCATCTGTCCTTGGAGCAATGGATCTGAACTTCAGCAAGTGGAGGTTACAGTGAGTCCAAATCTTTTAAAATTCTCTCAGCCTCATTCAGTATTCAGAAATTCATCACAATGGAACTACTGTTGTTAATGTTGCTCAAAAGCTTCACTAAATATGCGTACCAAATTTTGTGAGAAAAGTTAGTAATAGACCTATTTCAGAAGAAACAAAAAGACAATTTCAAGCTGATAAAAATGAAAACTATCCAAAGCTTTTATTTATTTTTATTGTAGTAAAAAGACATAACATCTACAGTCTTAACCATTTTTAAGTGTATAGTTCAGTAGTGTTAAGTATATTCACATTGTCGTGAAACAGATCTCCAGAACTTTTTTATCTCCTAAGTTTGAAACTCTGTATTCATTGAACATGATCTCCCTTCTCCATATTCCCCAGCCCCAGGCAATCTGCATTCTACTTTCTCTTTCCATGAATTTGATTATTTTAGATACCTCATATAAGTGGAATTATGCAGTATTTATCTTTTTGTGACTGTCTTATTTCACTTAGCATAATGTCCTCCTGGAGGTTCATCCATATTGTAGCATGTGACAAGATTTTCTTCCTTTTTAAGGCTGAATAATATGTATGTACAGCACGTTTTATTTACTTATTCATCAGTCAGTGAACATTTAAATTGCTTCCACTTCTTGGTTAGTCTGCATAGTGGTGCTCCAAAGCATTTATTTTATTTTGCTTTTCTAATTTAATATAATTGTTAGGCTTACGCTGAAGCAAATATGGAAGAATATATTTAATTGATTAGAAGTTTTGTTTTGCTACAGAACCAACCAAAATAGTCAATGTGAATAAATGAACTTTAATAAATGAATCAGGTTCAATTTCTCTCAAAGCAAAATCAGAGAGAACATACTCCAAGAGAGACTACGGTCATTGGAACTGGCGATAGATATTGGGAATCAGTTGAGATGGAAGGTGAGAAGTATGAGTGATTTGCCTGCCTTAATAATCTAGTAACCTATGCAGAAGTAGGAAATCAGTCCTTTGGTTCACAAAAGTTAGGGATTTAGAAAAGGGGCCTTTACTAAAGTGGAGGCCTTTGCAGTGCTGTGTCATCAGTGAAAGGGTAGATAAAATAAGGAAGGTTTTTGCTCCAGTTAGGCAAGGAGAAGTGTCCTCTGATAATTTCTAACTTTTTGCTGGTTTTTACATAATTTTTGTGTTTGAATTAATACAACAAAGCTGAAAAAGAACCCCTAAAATATTCCCACCACACCAAGTATTTGTGAAAATATGGAGAAACTAGAATTCTCATATACTGCTAGTGAGTACAACTGCTATGTAAAATAATCTGGCAGTTTCATTAAAGGTTAAATACCTATTATATAACTCAAGCATTCCACTCTTAGGAATTAAAGAGCAATTAAACATGTGTTCACATAAAGGCTATACATAAATGTTCATAGCAGATTTATGTGTAATAAACCTTAACTGGAAACAAGCCAAATATACATCAACAAGTGAATGTATAAATAAATTGTGGTACATCTGTATAGTGAAATACTACTCAGAAATTAAAAAAAAAAGGAATATACTATTGATACAGACAATTTTGATTTTTTTAATGTCAAAATATCAAAATCATCACACTGAACAATAAAAGCTATGAAAAAAATTGTACCTACTATATGATTTCATTTACATAAAATTCTAGAAAATGCAAACTAATATCTAGTGATAGAAAGAAGATCTGTGATTGCCTGGGACAGGGATGGAAGGAAGAATAGGATGCGAAATGTCACAATGAAACTTTTATACTGATAAGAATGTTTATCTTGATGTGGTAAAGGGTTCACAGATGTATACATATGTCAAACTAGATAAAATTGTATACTTTAGCATTGGGCACTTAAAATAATTTACATTTATTAAAAAACATTGCTAATATAAGAATTATTACAGAAGCTTGCTAAATATATGTTATATAAAACTTGACAAAGTCTTTTTAAATTTCATAGGGAAGAAGAGCAAATATTAAAAATAGACAAGTCACTTTGAAAAAGGAGTATAAAGTGTGCTTGAGAGATATTACTCCTGCAAAATATCATTTATTGCTAACCTATCTTAAGACACTTATTAAAAATATTACAGAGCACAACAAATAAAGCAATGTAACAGAGTCCTGAAGCAGACACATAGATAAGTAGAAAAGATATATTTTGGTGGTAGAATTACAGCTTAGCGGAAGAGGATAATCTATTTAATGAATATATACAAAAATTACTTTCCACTAGAACAGAAGCCAAACACAAATGTTTACAACTTTTATAAACGAATATAAAAGTATATAAAAATGAGACCTCAAGGAAGGAAAATTTTCTTAAACAAGATATTAAAAGCATAAATCAAAAGGCTAATAAAAATACATTAAATTTTAAATCATCTGTACCACAAACACATTGGGAGGAGATATTGGAGATGTATATCTCATATATAGGTACCTGTTTCAAAAGAGGACTCATATAATATGAAGATATCTACAAATAAATAAGAAAAAAGACAAAGAACTGAATGAAAATCAAATAGGTGAGCAATTTACAAAAGAAAAAACCTGAATGGGCTATAAACGTAAAATTTAATTTCCAAGCAATGAGAGAGATGTAAGTTAAAACCAAAATTATAAACATCAGACTGATCAAAAAATTTTTTAAAATATGATAAAAATGAATGTTGACAAAGAATTTTGATATACTCATAACGAGAGTATAAATTTGTATGACTACTTTGGAAATGTACTTGACAATATCCAGTGACTTTTAAGATTTGTATATCTTAAAATATCAATTTTATTTCTTGGCTTATACACTATAAGAACTCTTACACATATATACATATTTGTGTAATATATACATATTTTCCTTTCAGCATTATTTGTAAAAGCAAAATAAGAAAAACCCTAAATATCTAGCTATAGAATAAATAAATGAATTGTAGCATTTTCATTGTCTTTGAAAAAAATGAACCAGAAAATTCACCTATAAGCATAATACTAAAAAATATAGGCCCATTAAAAACAGGAAGTCAAAGTACTATATAAACATTATACTATTGCATATATTTTTGTGTCTAATAGATTCGTGGCCAAAATATAAGATAAACACATTCATAGGAATGATAAACACTAAAGTCACTATGATGGTTACATCTAGAGAAGGGACTGGGAATTGCATTGAAAAGGAATATATAGAGATTTTCAATTGTATCTATATAATTTGACTTTTTAAAAATAAAGTTGAAACATTTCAATACAACGTAACAAAGTTTAGACTGATCAGAGTTATATACAAACTCTTGAAAGTGTTCATAAAATAACAAGGAGATAGGTTAAAAGGTATCTTTATTGTATGACAATCACTCGCTCCTGTATTTATGTGGCTTATTGCTTGATGCTGTAAAAGGGAGAATAAGAAGTTGCAGGAAACTTGAGTAGTTATGGTTCAAGGATACCCAGGCGCACTCAGCCTTTTATCTTAACACTGGCTTTCTTTAGTACACATTGATCAATTACTGAATACTACGAATAATGAAGCATTTATGCAGAACTCTGGGCAATTAATGAGAACTCTGGGCAATTAATTTTACAGGTTAAGGGCCATGAAAAATTTGTGACAGGTTTGTAGACTTTCTTTTTCTCAATTCATTATCTAATCATTTGAGTGGTAAAATTAAAGAGCATTTAACCAGGACTCAAGATAATTTTTTGACTTTGTAAATATTTCTTAAGCTCTCTGTACTTACCATTTTTTTTCAAAATCAGAGATTGAACTAGCTAATGAATAACCATCTTTCTAGTTCTAAATGTTTCAAATTTCCATTTTAAAATTAATTCGTATCGTTTGTCCAAAGGGAATTTATTATGTCTATATATTATGTTGACACAATCTCATTGTGACAGAACTTTAGAACACCCAGCTTGAGTTCTCAGATATTATTTGCTGACATTAGTTCTCTAAAGACATAATTATATTTGGTTTATTAACTAAAGGCGCTGTCAGAGAACTTTATTGGAATATAACTTAAAATATACTTATACATTCCTTCAAAGATTCATGTACTAAAGATTTAAGCATGAACCAGTTGATTTACAATCTGTTCAGGGAATTTAGATACTTCTAGGATATGCATTAAATTTTGGTCACAGCATGTGTCTTCCTTCTCCAAAGGGCACACCATAATTAATTGGCTTTTGAATATATGTTGTCTTTGTATTTCTCTAGCTGGCAAGAAATTAAGCAAAATTAATTATTTAACTTTTAACTTGAAATAAATTTTAGAGAAATTAAAAAAAAAATTGTCATATGAGTTATAGTTTCCTCAAAAATACAAATAGTTCAAGAAGATTTGGGGTCTCAGGAGCTGACTATTCTTTACCTTGGTATACATAAGAATGTTCATATTTTATAATATTTCTTTAATGAGGTATGTATTTTTATTAACTGATAATGAGATAATTTCAAAGATAGGGTTTCCATAAGTTTTAGTCTTTATCTTACCAGTATAAATGAAATGATTTCTAGGGAAAAGCTGTTCATAACTAACTTTTTCTGACTACTAATTAGGGTTTTAAATGAAATATTTCATTATATAAAAATCAGAAAAAAACTACGTTTTGAGTTTTACACAGTGTATACAATAATACTCTTGTATTAACCTCCTATCCAATACTTGAGCAGGGAAATCTATTGTGTTACTGGAGGCAGATTAGCAGAATTTCTACATATGGTGCAAATGGGCAATATTTTAATTTTCACTGATTTATCAGAAAATTAGTCATATCATAAGATTAAATTATGTATAAATAGTAACTTATTGAAAAATAATTATTGCAAATGTTTAGTTGTATCAATATTTTGTTATGTACTATGAAATTTGCAGATTATAGAAGACAGCTATATAAGACTTTCAAAAAAACTGATTTCTTCCAACTACCTTTGTTAATATTTTACCTGTTAGTCTTGACTTTCTAACTGAATTTAAAGACTCATATGTCTTCTAAGTCTCTGAGAAAATAAAAGAAATTAATTATACATATGATGTTTGCAGTAGTTTCAAAACAGATTAATATATTATTTTGGAAAAACTTATTTTTTCACAAATTCATATAAGTAAGCCTGAGTCTTTTAGTGATGGCCAAATATAAGTCTTCACTATTTTGCTTGTGGCTATAATGTTAAATTTAATTAAAAACATTCTAAATGTAATAAGATTTTATTAAGTTTATTGACAAAAAAGCTCTGGGCTATTTTCAGGTTATGTAACTACAGGTTAAAGGCTCAGAAGAGCTGGAAAATGATAATCATAACTTTCTCATTGCTGTTTCTCCAGTGGGTTACCAAGAAGCACTTGATTTGTGCCCAAGTCTGTTTATAGAGGCTGTACTTATTATTTTAATTATACAGTATAATTAATGTCACAATAAACTAGTTAATATCACATAAAAACAATGAGAAATGAGTGACAAATGGAACAAAGTTGTTTTTCTATGACATTTCAGTGAAAGCTTTGGAAATATTAAAAATATTAAGGCGTGTTGCCAAAGAAATAAATGCTAAATTAGCTTTGATCAGACATACAGAGGGCTTCACAAGTGTCTTTAATTGCTTCCTCAGCCTTAAAAGTCTGGTAATTACAGATGGTGGTTTATGGGTATAATTCGCACAAACTGTGGGAACTCTGATCATTGGATCTACACCCAAAGATTCTCTCATACATTAAAAAAACATGAATAGATGTACATATTTTTCATCTTAATACTTAAATAATGAATCTACCAATGACTACTCCTAAACATTTAAGAAAAGAAAGTATCTATTGAATACCAGGCAATTTATGGATCTTGGAAACAGAGTAGTAAACAAAGTCCTTGCAACTTTGAAAATCACTTTCAGTAGGGTAGAGGGTGAGAAAGGTATGGTGAAACAGACTATAAATATGAACATTAATAATTAAAAGATAATTACAATTTAACTTTAAGTAGTAAGTGCTATGAAGAGATTATAAACATATAGAGTAATAAAGAGTGATAGACAATTACTTTGAGTGTGGCAGTCATGGAAAGCATCTTTAAAGAACAGAAATTTGAACAGAAACTTAAAAATAGTCATAAAAATATCTGATGCAAGAGAACCCCAGCAGAAAAAGTTGGACATGTTTATGGAATATTAAGAAGGCCATTGTGGCTAGAGAGTTGTGAATAATGTGGAAAGTGAAGAAGTTAAATTCAGAGAGATGGGTAAGGGTCTGTTCACATAAGGCTTTTTCAATAATAACAAGTCTTTTGATAAGGGTGTTAATTTTAGTTAAAATGCAATGGGAATCTATTGGAGAATTTTAAGCAAATATATAAAATAATCTGATTTATACTCAGACTTCACTCTGGCTACTTTATGGAGAAGCAAGAGTAAAAGCTAGAATAAAAGATACAGAATCTCAAGGATTAGCAGCGTAGCAATGGAGATGGCAATCTGCGATTTGATTCACTATCTTTTTTTTTTTCTAGAAAATAGCCAACAGATACTGGTATAACTAGAATAAAAGAGAGAAAAATAAAAATAACTTGTAAGTTTTGAGCTCAGCTTCATTAGTTAAGATTAAGATGACTGGGGGCAGGTAGATTTGTTATACGGGGCATGTGGTAAGCAAGTGATCAGTTTCGAACAACAATTTCAAAATTGAGGTGCCAATTTGGTATTTAGGTAGAGAGATCATGTAGGCAGTTGGACATGTAGGCAGAGCACCCAAGATCTCAGTAGAGGGGTTATCGCAGAGATACAAAT
This sequence comes from Pteropus vampyrus, assembly GCF_000151845.1. Classification (NCBI taxonomy): domain Eukaryota; kingdom Metazoa; phylum Chordata; class Mammalia; order Chiroptera; family Pteropodidae; genus Pteropus; species Pteropus vampyrus. The sequence goes on from NW_011888882.1 coordinate 3,451,186, forward strand.
TTAAAAATCATCAGTATATCAGTGTATTTGAAACCAACGGGTCTAGGTAAACTCATCTAGGAAAAGGGCAAGTCCTAAAAAGAGAAGAAAGAGAATATCTGAGACATAAGCCATGCTTTCCTTAAGATGTTGTGCCAGGGGGAAGGAACCAAAATGGAGATTGAAAAGCAGTAGCCAAGAGGGTATAGAAAATTAAATAACTTTGTTGTAATAGAAAGTTAAAGAAAATTCTATTTTGAGAAAGAGAATGGAGTCAATAGTGTGAATGGTTGGGAAAGATAGAGTGTCGTGGCTTTGATAGAATGTTAAGAGCCTTTCTCAGAGCTCTTCTTATGAGTAGTGAGAAGAAGCCTAGAGGTCCTTAAAAGTAAAGACATGAAGAAATGGACTCCAGAAGTATACATGTCTCATTTAAGAAATTTTGCTATGAATTAAAGAGAAAAAAATGGGTGGTAACTCTAGAGGAATACTAGAAGTGTGGAAGAAAGCTAATGTTAAGTGAGGCATGTTGCCATATCGATGATAGTAATGCGTGTGCGAAAGAGAAATTGAAGATACAGAAGAGAAGTGGGACCACCACAGAGTGAAATACTTGAATAAGTAACAGAGATTTGTTCCAAGCATAAGTGTAGAGACTGCCCTTAGATGAATGCAAGCATTTATTTTATTGCAAAAGAAGGAAATGCAGAGTCAAAGAGTCCAGATGCAGAGAGTGGATTTGTATTGTTAAAGTAAATCCACTCCCATTTGACTACTTACTGATTAAGAGCACTGCTCTGGGGCTGACTGCCCATATTCCATTCCTTAGCCTGGCCTCTGACAGCTTTCAAATTTTGTACAAGTTATTCAACCTCTCTGTGGCTTAACTTCTTAATCTGTAAAGTGTAGATTGGCTTTATAAGGTTGTTGTGAGGATTTAATGAGTTAATATATCTAATATACTTCTATGTGTAAGCTGAGTTAGAAGCTAAGAATAAGAAGAAAGATAGAAGTGGATTTTGAAAAGGTTTGTTTTTGTTAATATGTTTTTTGTCTCGACAGTCTACTAGGCAGTGTTTTATTATTATTTATTTATTTTTTTTTTTTTTAGGCATGGCATCCCTTGGTAGACCTCACAGATTGCAAGGACCTTGTCAGCTTATAATCCTTTATTTTTTTATTTTTTTACACCTATAGCACCTGGTCTTCCTAGATGGTCTCCCATCCAAATACTAACCAGCCCAGATCTGCTTAACTTCTAAGATCAGACGGGATAGGGCTTGTTCAGGGTAGCATGGTCATAGACTACTAGGCGGTGCTTTAAATGCTTTAAATATGTGAACATATTAAATATCCACAACATCTCTATTAGACATATAGGTAAAAAACCCTTGCCTGTTTCATACCTGGTAAGTGGCAGAGCTTGTATTAATACTAAGAGAGTCTACCTCCAGAGCCTGAATGAAACCTTTTCTTTTCTTAAGGAAGATTTTTTTTACATTTGTGTTGAGGTACAAAATACATAAAGTGTCAACAAAGAAGATATACAGATAACCAATATACACATGAGAAAATATGTTCAACATCATTAACCATTAGAAAAATGCACATTAAAATTATAAGGTGTCATGCCTATCAGAATGGGTAAAACAAAAAATAGCAATAACACCACTTGCTGGTGAGGATACAGAGAAACTAGATTACCCATACATTGCTGGTGGGAATTTAAAATGATATTGATACTCTGGAAGTAGTTTGTCACTTTCTTTCAAAACTAATTATAGACTTACCATACAACTCAGAAATTGTACTCTTGGGCAATTAACGTGGAGAAGTAAAGACTTATTTTTATGAAGGCACCTATACATGAATGTTTATAGCAACTATTTATTATAGCCCCAAACTAGAAACTACCCAATTGTCTTCCAATGGGTGAATGGTTAAACAAACTATGGTACATCCACACCATGGAATACTACTCAGCAATAAAACAGAACAAACTACAGCTATAAAGAATAACTTGGATGAACCTCAAGGAATTATGCTGAGTAAAAAAGCCAATCCCAAAAGGATATGTACTGAATGAATCCATTATGTTACAATTGTGAAATAACATAATTATAAAGATGGAGAACAGGTTAGTATTTGCCAGGGATTGGGAACAGGGGAGAGGGAGAGGTTACAAGTGTTAGCACAGGTAATCTGTGATGATTTAACAGGTGAGTATTTTGGTTATACTGGTAGTTATGCAAGGTTACACATTAATAAAATTGCATTGATCTATGTATACAAAAGAGGGCATGTGTAACCTATGATATCCAAATAAGCTCTATCATGTGTACTAATCTCAATATCTTTGTTCTGATATTTAATATACAGTTGTATGAGATATTAAATTTGGGGGAGCCTGGGGGGAGAATTAACACAATTTCCCATACAGTTTTTTTACAACCTTCTATGAATCTATATGTTTCAAAATACACATGTTCCTGTATTAAGATTTTTAGTGGTTTTAATGGCTACTTCTGATAGAATAACTTATGTTTCAATCTATATATGCCATATATATAGATTTTGGAGGTAGTTAGTTAGTAGGTGAAAAATAGTAAGTTAGTTTCTTTTCCTAACTTATAAAAGTATGTTCATATTACTACAACAGAATTTAATATTTTTATCAAGAACATTTACAATAGTGACTTTTATAAAGGGCAAATATTATAGTTGATTTCAAGTTTCCAGATGCTAGGAGAGTCAAGTTTCAACTTCCTCCTAATTTCAAAACCTCAGACCTTGTCTATTTTCTTATATTAGGAGAATTTGTTTAGGGTACAGATATTATTGTTACTCAGTGCAGTAACTCATTTTATATAAAGCTACCAATTTGATTGTTTTAAAATCTATTTTGAGATCTTAGATGGCAAGGTTGAGACTGAATCTATTTTCAGCATTAGCATCATCTACAATGCAATTGGTTGCAAAAAAAAAAAAAAACCAGAAACAAATTCTAACATGCTTAAACAAAAATTAAAAATTATTAAAAGTCTATATAGGGCTACAGAATGAGTAAGAGTCTGAGAAAGAGGCTTTGGTACTAGGAGAGCAGCTTAGAGGCAAAAAGCTAGAAGCACATCTATCTTTTAGCAGAAACAGTTAAGAAGACAACTTTCTGAGGCTCTAGAATACGGTCTCTACAGCATTCTTGAAAGAATTATTGTTCCTCATATTTGTGACATTCATTCAAGAGACAAGAACCAGTTTGGGCCACCTGATTAGCTATGGCAAAGCAACATCCATATGCATTGCCTGCTAGAATAGAGCAAGAGAAATTCTTGCCCTCTGGTGTTGGCAGTGGGAGGCAGACAGCTGACTTTCACCAAGATGACACACAGTAGGGAACTGCTGCCAAAAAGGAAAAAAGAATGGAAGTTCATGGATTAAAAGGCAATACCAAACTTA
>NW_011888882.1:3454670-3462043 GCF_000151845.1 Pteropus vampyrus
GATGAAAATGTACTTTTTTCTATGATTTTCCCCCCCTTTACCCCTCAGCCATAATATTTTAACCTAGAGAAAAAAATATCCCAACTGCTTGCTTTTTTGACCTCTGTGCAATGAATGTGTGTTAACTATGTGAATAAAATACACGTAAATATGTTTCAATGATATTGCCTTCTAATAGTCAAACAGAATATACAAGCATTCCCAAACAGAAAAAAGTAAGGAGAAATTGTAGTTGTTTATTTTAATATGGAATGGACAAGTGATGCTGCCACAGGTGCGACATGATATGTCCCACATATGTGACCCTGTTGGCCTGGGAGAGCCCCATGACATGCTTCCATCAACCCTCTATTTGTCAGGGGGTCTGCGCACTGGGAGGAGACTGTGGACAGAGCTAACCTTTCCCAGCTGTGTTCTGGCCTCACTCCTTTCACTCAGCACCCTGCCGGGAAGAGGCTCTAGGGCTTCCAACAGCTCCAGCTACAGGGGGCCTGGCTAATTAGATTTCTACTCTTAGTGAATTTTCAAATGATATATTTTAAAGTTCTGATAAAAAAGTGGTACTTTCTCATACTAATACTGCATCTCAGAAGGGAAACCAGAATCCCTAGTCTAAAAAGTTTTAAAACGTGTATTTTTAATTAGAAATGAGGCCAAGTAGAACACTGTATATTTCAGATATCAACCAGGAGATAGACAGTTAGATATATAGATAAACAGATAATGACAAAATTTGAAGGTAATCATGTTCCATACTTGTAAAGTCTTTGAGAAAAAGTAATACTTCTATTTATTTTCCTTATATTTAATTAAAATATATATTAGAGAATAATATATAGCTATATTTACAATTTTAAAATCATATCTAAAGCTATATGATTTACAAGGTAAGGAATAATCTAAATAGATTGTACTTGGATTACAACATTAAACAGTTAAGAAAGTAATTCTCCACTGAGTTCGTTTCCGTATAAAAAAGTAGGGTCACTCATAAATTCAAACTCCCCATGACACTGATCCACAGCTTTTAATTAAAAAAAAAAATCGAACTAACTTACAGAATTTTAGGTATTTTCCTTTTGATCTTTCTTGATATTTATATTTTCTATTAAAATATAAAAGAACATATTTCAGCTCACTTCCCATCATAACTTAAAATTTTTTGGCATATATAAGTTGCAATACAACAATATAGTGTTTTCTGATGTTTAGAGATGGCTTATCAAGGAAACCTCATTTAGAGAGCAAAGTTGGCTCAAGTCCTTCACAGATGCAGTCAGCGTGACTTTAAAACAAAAGTAGAGAATGTATACATCCAATGTGATCTAGGTAACCTGAGTTGTAACCGAAGCTTGTCCTTCCTTTCCTTTTGGAAACCCTGAGTCTTTGCTCAGAAGCAGAAGTGGGTTAAGAGAGGGGACACCTGCTTTTCATTTGAGAGTTGACAGGTCATCAAACATTAGTGGTTCCTGCTTAGTTCTTAACATTCTTTTTCTCTGTTCTGATTTTATTTTTATTCCATGATCTTCACTGTAAATTAATTTTTCAGCCCCAATGTCCAAACTAATTTTTTCTTTAAGAACCAGCTTCTCTCTTACCTGCCTGTCTTCATCTTCTCTCTGTTTGGTTATTCTACTGTTATTTCTTTATTTCTTGGCTTTAGTGAATCACTCATTGCCCCCTACTTTCCTGCTGAGCCACCTCTCCAAACACAAAGTCATTTTATAGCAGCTGCTCTTAACTACTAAGAAGAAATATAAAATTGAAAACAAACCTCATTATTTGTAAGTGGAGGTGTGAGGGGAAAAATACTCCTTTGTTTTCATATTCACAGGTTCTCTTTTTTTTTTTTCCAGTTTAGAAGTAGAAGGTGAGTATATCTGACACAGAAGCATATTTTATATCCCTTAAACTGAGGGAGAATAACAGGAAATAGTTTTAACCGGGGATAGAATGACAAACTTTTGCCCATTGTGGCAGTACACATGCAGAGTACTCACATTGCTGACAAAAGATCCCTTTTCCAGAGGTTTCTACAAATCAAATACATTTAGTTTTAGAATGCCTTTGCCTTCCCCTATTAAGTTCCTAAAACTCCATGAAAATGATTAGAATGGGGAGAATCTCCTTTCTCTAGGTATATCACGGAAGAACTATTTTTTCCTGTTTAATTTTTTTTTAATTTCCAAATTTTTTTTCTTTCTCCTACCCTCTGCCTTTACATAATTGTGTCTGAAATAGGTTAAGTTACTTCAAGCACTTTTTGAAAATTAACAAATAAACAAAAACATGGAAATAATGTTAGCCGCAGAAGCAGATGTTTGTTCAGACCTGATTAAAGAAATAAAACTTTGATTTAAGGACTCTCTTAAACTTTGAACTTGCCTCCAGCAATAATGAAATGACTTCCTTCTTTATAACTAATATTTTTAGGTCATTGATGTGGGACAGGGACCACCTCACAGCATGAGTGAATTGAATGGGGGTTGCTGGATGAAGAGGACTGGCTGCCATCCCCAGGCCAGCAGGGCTTCTGTGGCCTCTGCCACTCCAGCAGTTACCCTCAGAGCTGAGGTGATGGATACTGGAGCCATTCTGCAAGCTCTGGTAGAAGGAGGGACTGCTTATCACCAAAAGTTTTTTGAAAATAAATCAATTCAAGGCTCCTAAGAGAGGCTTCCCCAACTTTCCTTGAGTTGAGTCTTCTTGTACCAGCTGAAGTAAATATAGAAGCATCTCTCTTTCAGGACACTCTCCCTTCAGGCTGAGCCAGCCATCCAGGTAAAGAGAAGGCCAGGGAAAGTCCAGTTCAAACTCATAATCAGGAGGAATTCTCAAAAGTCTGTGGAGACAATGGGCACATGTTATTAGTATCAACTATATAATTATTTGCACGTAATCCATTCTGCAATTATTTATGTTACTGAGTAGCTTCCATTTTTTATTATGACCAAGTCATTATAAAATGCATATTTTACATGGCAATACAATTACAGATATGTATTTAACCTAAACAAATTTTCACAAAACAATAATCTGTCCTCTTGTATTCTATTTTGTATCCCATTTTATTGAAAATGAATGATGGTCAAACCTATACCATGACCTATCCACTAATGGGTAGCGATATATAGGCTGAAAAACACTGTACTAAAAAACGGATACTATATTAGATGCTGGTCATATAAATATGAATTACAAATTAATCCAACTCTTAAGAAATTCATAGTCAAGTAGAAGAAAATAACAATACTACACAATTGCAGGAGAGAATGTTATTTACTATGATGGAGAGAATAATAAAGCACTATTGGAGCAAGTTGTTGGGCTACCTAACTTTTTGTTTGTTTATTTTGTTTTTAGAAGGGCAGTAAGGCAGTAGACGGAGAAAGGCTATCTGAAAGGAATATCTGAGCTGAGTGTTAAATGAAGGGTAATTGTCAGGTGAATAGTGAGGTGGAAGGGGTCATGGAATTTCATAATAAAACAGCATGTGCAAATGTACAGCTGACTGAATATTTTTCAAAGTGCAAGAGACTTGATATGTGAGAAGATATGAGAGGAGGACACTTTGAGAAAAATGAGTCTGGAGTATTGAGTGAAGGCCGTATCTTGAGGAAGTCTAGTCTGCCATACTAAGAAGTAGGTGCTATATCCTGGAGCCACCGTGGCTCCACAAAATAATAATATGAAGGGGAAGAACACAGGCAAACTTGTACAGGGAACTTTCTTACTCGGTGCAGTGAAGACAGCAGGCTGGAGGGGCCACATGGAAACAGGGAGAAATGAGTTATGGACCTTGAATTTAAAATTGTCGATATGGTTGGCAGAATAATGGTAATCGGAAGGGGCCCACATCCTAATCCCTGGAACCTGTGAATATATTAAGTTAAATAGCAAAAGTAAATAAAGTAGCAAATGGAATTAAGGTTGCTAATCATCAACTGACCTCGAAATAGATTATTCTGGATTATCTAGTTGGTACCAATGTCATCATAGGGGTTCCTAAAAGTGAAAGAGGGAAGCAGAAGAGGGGGTCAGAGTGATGCAGTGTGTGAACTCAGCCCATGACTGCTAGCTTTGACATCAAGGTGTGGACCATGAGCTAGGAAATGTGAGAGGCCTCTACAAGAGAATGCAAGAAAACAGCCTACAGAAAAAAATGCAGCCCTGCCAACACTTCGATTTTTGCTCATGAATACCAATGTCGGACTTCTGCCCTAGTGAACTATAAGATAATAAACGTATGTTGTTTTAAACCACTAATGTTGTGGTTATTTGTTACTGCAATAGAAAGCTAATAGAGTTGGCAAATTAATTTTGTTGGGGTAGGTTGCAGGGAAGGCCAGGTAAGTCTCTTTCATTCAATATGGCAGACTCTCTGAGGCCTCCCTCAGGATATTCTAGCTGTAGCCCTTACCTAGCCTAACTCTTTCCATGTGGTCTGTGGGCACCAATTAACTCAAACTGAATTCGTTAAGCAAATTTCACAATTTCTATAAAGTACTTCTTCATTAAAATTACTTCTTTTCCAACAGTCATTTGTGTAGCTTTAGAAGTCAGCATTAAGATTTATCTCTCAGTGCCAAGATTTCTCTATTAAAAGCTTACCATAATCATATTAAGTTTATACATCAAAATACAGAAGAAACACTTTGTAAGATCGCAAGTTATGGTACTTGAAAACTCAGTTAAATATAATGTCTAAATCAGCTAACGAAATGAACTATTTAGTAGACAATTGAAAAAATATGATATATAAAGTCAAATGGATTAAGAAAATTTCTTTTGTGCCTATAGTAAATATTTTATGCACTAATAACATTACAATTCAGTTAATTAGGTCTGCTCATCCTTGAAAATGAAAAATATATATAATTCACATTTAAGTTCTCCAGATATAATCTTTTTATCTGAATTTATTAGAGGTCAAATTTAGGTGTTAGAATATATTTGTTTATTAATTTAACTGTCATGTTAAAATTGAAAAGCTGGATAAATAAAATAGTGGTCACCTCTACCTGCCCTGTGATAGTGTATCTCAGCAAAAAGTTTATAAAGCATTTCTGTTTCCTCCAAGTAAAAGCATTATGTGACAAGAAATATAAACAAGGAAGTCCATTAACAATAACATTTGTGAATGTTTTACTTTAGTGATATAAGGATACATTTTGAGTAGTTAAATCAGAACTTTAATTTGTTTGCATTGTTTCAACATTCACATAAATGAGACAGGCAACAATTTCTCTGAAAAATTTAAGGAGCATCCTAACTTTCACCTCTACTTCACATCAGCCACAGTCCTTAGGGAAAATCCATGAACTTAAATCATTACCTGGAAATGGCCTACCTTGAAAATCATAAATTAGCTTTCCATTCTTTGACTACATTCTTCAGTTCTTCTGTCTCACTCTAAATTCTCCAATTTACCCACTTTTCAAACTTACCTAGCCTAACTCTTCCCATACTCCCTAATACTTTTTTCTTCAGCCTATCAGCCTTCCTCTGCTTAATCATCTCTCACTCTCTCCCTCCCTCCCTATCCCATCCCTAACACAATTGACACCAATAACCCCAACCCTGCCTTCTTTAATTCCTATGGACAGAGAGCTAAAAAATCAATGGACTCCACACATCAGTCCTGCAAATACTGATCTGTAATCCTGGTAGCAACCTTTCAATTATCCTTGGTTCATTAATGATGATTGCCTGTGCTGGTGTAGCAAATAAATCTGAAAATCTTAGCAGTTTAACACAATGAAGTTTATTTTCTGCTCATATTGTGCTCTGATAGTGTTTGACAGCCCTTCTCCAACTTATAACTCTCTTCTATTTAGAACCACAGCCTTCAAGATTTTCACAGCCTGGAAAGAGAGAGCGTGGAAGAGGTATACCCACTCAAAAGTGCCTTAGAACACATCACTTCTGTTCACATGAGCCCTCCTAGATGCATGAATGCTCAGGAAATGTAGAGAAGATGGATATTTGCTAAACACTAACACTAACATAGCTCAACTCTCTTTTTTTCAATGTCTATTTCAAAATTTTTACCATTTAAGGACTTAAATCAACTTTTGTTTCTTCCCACTTCACCTCCCTCACTTCCCCTCCAATTTTCTGTAGATCGTACTTTCTTCCATTAAAACTAGATTAGAGTTGCTCTCCTTTCATTTTCCAACCCCATTCATTCCTTATCACTTCTCTTTCTACCGTCATGCCAATTTTTCTACCCCTCCCCTTTGCCAAGACCATGCTTGCTCAATTGCTTTCTAATTCTCTGTCTTTAGACTACCTCTTTTATCTTAGGATCTTTTCTTCACCCCATACACATGGACTTTTTTTTTTAATCTATCCTAAATAGCTCATAATCTCCTATCTACTTCCTCTTCTCATTAAACTTCTCAAAGTTCTGGTTTCTTATTTCTCATACACTTATGATGCCATTGTAATCTAGCGTTTGTTCTCATGAGGTTTTTTGGAATCTCACTTTAGTCCACATTACAAAGGCCATTTCTAGTCTTTATCTTACTATATTTATTTACTGCATTTGACTCTGCTAATCATTCAATCCTGAAAACTTTCTTTAACTTGTGTTGAAAAAGAACATCCTCTTTTGGGTCTTTCCCTGTCTTTGCCTTTTCTCTTTAATGGCTTTTTCTCCATCAGATTTTTCAATATTGATATTCCTGGAGGCTTCATCCTCAGCATCTTTTCTTTTCACTATGCACTCTCTATGCAAAAAATTGTCAAATTTCATGTTTTCAATGACCAGTTATAACAAAATAGCTCTAAAATCTATGTCTTTAGTCAAGGCCACTTATATGACTTTAAGACCTTCTATCCAATTGCCTTCTTGACTACTCTAATTAGATGTTCTAACGATACCTCAAATTCAAAAACGTAAAAAATGAATTCCTTTTCTCTATGTCATTATTCAATTGACACTTTTCTTGAAGTTTACTTCAGTTGGTAACAACATATTCTCCCCTGACACCAAAGTAAAATCCTTATCAACACCTTTTTCCATAGTGCCACTAGAAGCCTCAACCTCCTTTCTAATCTACCTAATGACCAACCAATGATGATGGCCCAACACTGCATATTTCTTAAGTCTATGTGCAATCATTCCTAGCCCCACCACCATAGTTCGGATACTTCTCAACTCTCAACTTTATTACAATAGTCTCCTAAATTATCTTCCTTCTAGTCCTGCATTTCTAAGCCTATCCTGCATAGCCATAACCTCAGGTAATGCCACTCCACTGCTTAAAATTCTCCAACGACTTCTCTCTGCTCACAGGATAAAGTCCAAGTCCCTTAGCAAGGCATATGAAGGTCTTTGCCACCAGGCCCTTGCCTTCCAACCTCTTTAC
>NW_011888882.1:3463201-3471055 GCF_000151845.1 Pteropus vampyrus
TAAATATATTACATTTAAATAGCTTTTTAAACATAAAATTTTAAATTTTACTGGGAATTTATATTTTAATAACAGATAGCTGCTTTCTCTTCAAATACTTTCCATATATTTCCACATGTTAATACAAGACTGATAATAGGTTTGGTGTCCATCTATCCCTACTTTTCACTTTTATAAATGTGAATGATAAGTAATCTTGTTTTGATATAGCAGTGTCACTTGACTCTGTTATATGCAAAAAATCACATAGTGATCTGTTATAAAAAAATCGTCTTTTGATTGACAGCTCAATTAGATACTATAACTCTTGAATCAAAGAATCAGAAGCCACTTCAGTGTGATGGCCTGAGCTTACTTAGATTGTGACAGGTAACACTGTCTAAACTAATCACGTAGGTGCCTTTCCTACTGGATTGTGAGTCCCTAGAGGACAGAGACAATACGGCATCTCTGGTTCCACAGCACTACATGATATCTGCCACATAATAGGTGCAATTTAATAAAAAATTAAATAAATGATATATTGTGGCTTGTTTTATGATCATTTTTATTATCTCCAAGGGTAGATAAACAATAGGTCTAACGTAAGACATGTTAGGTGGCTACCTATATGTAAACAAAATGTTCAAGTTTAACATATAGATGGATTTTTTTTTTTTAACAAAGAATTGGTTCCACAATTGTGGGGGCAGTCACAGGAAGCCTGAAATCCACAGAGCAGACAGTCAGGATGGAAAGATCCCAAGGAGGTTGGAGTTCTATGGGAGTAATTGTACCTCTGTCTACTGCTTGGAGACTTCATTCAGGGAAAGTCCAAGCTTTCTTTTAAAACAGATTAAGCTCTGCCAATCTAGGATAAGCTTTCTTTTGGCTAACTTAAAATTATCCCATTTGGGACTTTCAGTATATATGTAGAATCCCTTCATAGCGGCACTTGAATCGATTGAATAACTGGATAAAATGTGTTTATGCCACAAAATGGTGGCTGTCTCCCTTCTGTCCTCCAGCAGCACAAGAATCTATCCCTTGTAGTCCACCCTATCTGGAAACATACTAGAATAGGAATTCTGGGAACTGTAGTTCAGAATAGGCTAGTTAACATGTCAAAAGGTACTTTGGTGAAGTATAAATTCACATTTATTTGAAATCAGTAATTAAACAATCTATGTTCTCATTTTTCGAGCAAATAATGCCAGCTAGCTCAAGAAAGAACTGCTTTCTCTTCCCTTCAGTCTTAGCTTACATCACTCAGAAAGCAAATCCTGAAATAAAGGTTTATAATCTCAGCCTTAGGAGCAGGAATGAGGGGAGAGGCAAGAGAAGCCAGCAAGGGAGACAGCATCAAAGGGAAGGCTTCATTATCAAACCGATCGCTAACGGGCATCAAGTGTGATAGATTACCTAATCTCTCAGGAACACTTTCTGAGAGGACATATAAAGGACTGATTCTCAGGGCAGTATTGCCAGGTAGGGGGATGAAAATAATTTATCTGACAGCCTCCATCTTGTATTAGCTCATCATAGGGGCCTTATTCTTCTCCACCTCCATGTAGCTAATGTGTGGTGAGCCTGCATGGTTCTGTTGTTTCTTGCATTTCAGTGTTATCAGAAAGCCTCCCAGTAGGAAACAAAAGTTTGAGCAGTGGAATGGAAGTTATCAGAGTCTGTGGAGACAGAGCACGTAGCAGGGGCTAGCTAGAGTGGACAATTGTTTCAAGGCCCCAGAGACAGAAAACTGAAATGTCAGGGAGCCCTCTTTAGCCTTATTTGCTATGTACATGCTCCCAGACAGCTGTCTTGCTGCCGTAACTCTCCAAACATAAGGATTTAATAACCTCACTTGTATTCATAGTGGAAATAATATGCAAGGTTTGGAAGTAACTTTGAGCAAAGCAATCCAGCTGTGGGGAGGAGCTCACAAGTATGTGCAGCTGGTCCCCTGAGAGGTGTTCCTGTCTGCGATTCATTATCTTCATTTCACTTCCTTGTTCCAAATCTGCTCAGAAATTGGGTTCCACTTATGTTTGTGAAGAAGGGTCCCAGGTAAACATAAGAACTTTTGCGAAGCACAAAGAATGACTATGCATAGCTTATATATAAATTAAATGTAGAGTTAAGTAAAATAACAGCTAAATAATTTTTATTTTAACCTTTATCCTCACATTATCTTCCTTTGACACTTTTGCCAGAGCTCGTAACAATGACATCAGTTCCTCACGTTGACAATAGTGTACGTTTGGAAGGTATGAGGGCTCTAAATAGCCGTTATAACATCCCTAACTCTTGGAGAAAATAATTAGAATAGTCTAATTTTAGCCTGGGAAAAAAGCAGGGAAGATGTAGAAGTCAAATTTATTTTACCCTAAGACTATATATTTCTTTTAATTCTGTCATTTCTGAGTAAATGTAATCAAAAAGGAAATTGGGGCCAAGAAGAAAAATTAAGGAAATCCTTTAATCAGAATAAATTATCCTTGTATTAGTTTTCTAGAACTGCCATATCAAAGTACCACAGATTGTGCATCTTAACAGATATTATGCTTTCACAGTTCTGAAGACTAAAAGTCCGAGATTAATGCATCGACAGGACTGGTTTCTTGAGACCTTTCTCTTTGGCTTGCAGATGCCTATGTCCTCACATGGTCTTTTCTCTATGCCTTTGTGTGTCTTAATCGCCTCTTCTTCTAAGACCAGTTATATTGAATCAGGGTCCAACCAAATGACCTCATTTTAACTTAATCACATCTTTTAAAGCTTTATTCCCAAATATAGTGACATTCTAAGGTATTCGGCTCAAATAGGAATTTGGGGATGACACAATTCAGCCCATAACAATTCCTAATAAATAAAATGACTGAATTTTACCTTAATTATATCTTTGGTTTTATTTTCTGATTAAAATCTATTTCCCTCCTCATCCTCGCTCAGATTACTGAATTATTTTATGCAAGGCCTAATTCTTAATTGTTTCAGTTTATAAAGGAGTTAACTTTATTAGCCTTCCTGTGTCCTTGTGCTGTGCCTACATAGCTAATTGATAAATGCAGCCAAAATTGTTCTATTAAATGGGAAGCCTTTTTATATCTATGTGTATATATCCACTGATCAAAATAAATATAAGTACACAGATGTATAGAGAACTTAGTGAAAACGTTTGCAATGGAACTCAATGCATTTGTTGTTTTGTTATTTTTTATGTGCTTATCTCCTGTACTAGTTCATGAGTTCCTGGAGGGCAGGGTCATGTTTAATTCAACTTAGAACCAAATGAAATGCTAGGAATATTCATAGTGGTCTCTCAATAAATTGTGAATGAAGAATGAAGATCAGTTAAAAATTGTGCCCTAGTTTTTCTGCATTTCAACTGATTATGTGTTGATTTTCACTTAGTTGGTGTAACTCCCTCCGGTCTTTTTAGTGTGCATAAAGAAATTACATAGTAATTCAATTTTATTTATGACTTTAGAAAAGAATGTCCTTAACATCCAGATGGGAGAAAAGAATGGGATAAAAGCAAAAAGTTTGAGTCTTTTGAGTTTTCTGTCCTTTCATGTTCAAAGCAACTGATACTTTATTTCCTCACTTTCAATACCAGTAAGTAAACTTCAGTGTTTTAGGGGAGGAAGCATCTTGTTCTATTTAGAACTTCTTTTCCTGTGCAGGAAACTGCTTTTTTTCTCCCCCTCCCAGAAACTCAGTTGTATATAACATAACTGTGTCTTGTCTTTTACTATTTGCTAACTCTTCTAACTATTTGCAATTTTACTTCAGGATCAGCTGGGACATCATACTAGCTGGGACATCATACTATCTGGCTGTGATGTTGAAAATGTTTGTTTCAAGTTTAATACAGATGGTCATTTCCCAAAAACCCCCTCCTCATTTGATCAGACATCCCCACTAGAGGTGACAGAAGGGCATAACTGTACAATTCTATGTGACACTTAGCTTCATTTTCATCTTCCTTCAAGTGTGAGTGATATATATTCATGAAAAAAAGATAAGAAATTATTTCTATACTTACATACAGAAAAATATTAATGCTAAAAGTGAGAAATTTGTGTGTATATTATATAGAAAGTATTGGTATTTCTGCTTGTGCAACTACTTTACATTTACAAACTCATTTCATAAATACTTTTAATAATCATGATAAACCTATTAAGTAGGTAATATTATTCCTCATTTATATATGAAAAAATTAATGCTCAAGGAGACTAAGTCAATGGCCAAAGATAATACAACTGGAAATGAAGAACTAAACTTGAACTATCATCTTCTGAATTTACTATATTCAAACTTTCATGAGTGGTGGCTAAGATATGTATTTAATGTTTAAAATTGGAAATTTGACCATGCATTCACTAATACACTTCAGAGCAAGGAAAGATCAATGCAGGACTTGGTTGGTTGTAAAGAAGCCTGAAATGAGGGAGGCTGGGCTTTAACTAAACCCTCCATGATAGGTAGAATTCTTATGGCGGGGGTGGGCAAAAGAGAATATTTCAGGAGAGGACAATAGTCTGACCTTAACCTGTGTGCCACAAAATTTTATAGATACTCCATCAAATTCTGAACAATTTATTAAATTTATGTTTACTAGAAAATATAGGCTTTGGTGATGACTATTGGATGGGGAATTGAGCTGAGCAGGGCTGAATGGACAAGTAACTGAACATTGTATGGAGGACATAAGAGATATGGCTTAATGTTAGAAGCTAGCACCAAGGAAAGGTTGCTTTTTTTCTGATATGTGTGAGAATTTGTAAAAATAGAAAAAAGAATGATCAGGGAGGAAAATGGTTTCTTTTAAACAGTTGAAGTACACAGGACAGCTAAGTAAAAGGAGAAATATCTAGATCTTTAAAAATATACACTGAACCAAGAGTGATTATGCAGTTATTATTGCTGACTTGTTTGGTAGTTTCTACAAAAGTCCAACCAAAAATACTAATGTGATTTAATCTTATTCCTTTTCCTAAATTTTCTTTAGAGAAAACAAAAGGCAGAGGGAAGAGTCAAATAAACCAAAAATAAATCACTGAACATCTAATTCTGAAAGAGATGAGATGGAGATCTCTCCCCACCTGCCATGGAATCCCAAACTTGTTATTGTGTCCATCAAACATTTTAAGGAACATTATTTCTCCTGACAGGAATCGATGTACCTTAAACACATGGATAATGAATAGGCTTTTTCTTACCCTTGACATGGTCTGAAGATCAAAGAAACTATGACCCTCCAAAGAGCAAAATATAAATAATTAAATAGAAACAATTGTAGTTACATGAAGGACCTAAAAGGACTGAAGTTATATTAGAATCACAGAAGCCCTGAAAAACCAATAGGTGAAGAGAAACCAATTGTAAATAAAAAACAGAGAACAGGTAAAGATGTATTTGATACAAGACCTGAAGTTTTACAAAGAAAATGTATGCATGCATTTAAAATAATCAAAGATGTCATAAATTATTACACAGACTATATACCGAAATAGACTAGAAAATTTAAAAATACAGTAGAATTGGAAAGTTTTGATTATAACTAATTTAATACCTACTTAAATAAAACAGCAATTACGAATTTTCAAACACCACTAGATTTATAACAGTGTGACGTTTTATTCTTTTTAAAAAGTATGAGCAACAGATAAGTATATCTTGAAAAGATTAAATAACAAAATTTCTAACATTTAGAACATACTGCAATTAATTATTAGGTCCTCTGGCTAAGTGCATTTTCTGAAAATATTCTTAAAAAAATACTTCAGTGGTAATAAGCTCGAAGTTGAATTCTTTTCAATAAACTAAAGGAAAGAACTCATAATGCCAGAATGTTATTTAAAACAGTTTGTCATAATTTTGAGTTTAAAAAATAGTGAGTCTACTGCCATGCCACCCTAATCTTGGAAGCTAAGCAGGATCAGGCCTGGTTAGTACTTGGATGGGAGACCACCTAGGAAGACCAGGTGCTGTAGGCATAAAAAATAAAAAATAAGGGATTGTAAATTGACAAGGTCCTTGCAATCTGCGAGGTCAAACAAGGATTGCCTCACCTAAAATAAATAAAATAAAATAAAAATGATGAAAATTTTATAGCAAAATAAATAACAATTTAATGAAAACACAAAATAAAAATATAAAATGAAAGTAATAGAAATTTTATATCAAGTAGCAATGTAAAGGCAGAAAAAAAAGAATTACACTTTTATTCTTAAACTTTCCAGGAGCTCATTAGAAAATAAATATACAGAAGTATCGAAGATTTTAAAGCAAAAGTAGTAAATAGAAAATTAAAATAAAAAAATTGGTGGTGGTGGTGGAGTGTGTGTGTATACATGAAGAAGAGAGAGATTTTGAGTGCAAAACAATGGGGTATTCTGGTAACGAGTATAAAATACCACAATAAAAATAGAGTGAGCTGGTAGATTCAAATGAATCTTCCCTGAAACTATTTTATTAAAATTAGAACCTAAAGCAAGTTTTATCAAAGACAATACACTGTCTTGAACTGACATCATGCATACTTTTCTTAAGATTCATCCATCTTCTTCTCTTACAAGAGCTTGCTAATTGTGAAAAGAGAAGAGGCAGAAAAGCTTGAGGAGGGCCAAGAGAGTATAATTACACTTCCATCCCTCATTTTTTTTTTTGGGGTCTAACACTATAAAACCACATCTGTAAAAAAGGGGGGCGGGGAGAAATTTTTTTCTGGTGTCTCAGTTATAGGTCACCAGATTGCTTTAAAATATAATTAAATTTTATGATAGAAGAGAAAATTTGAAGCTTGACTTCTTGAAACACTTTCAAAAGATTGTTTTTGACCCTTTCCCTGAACCTGTATAAACTAAAGTACTGCAAGCAATTGCCCTAGGCTGCCTGAGATCCTTGCTGCCAATAAATAGATAAGATCACTACTGCAGTTTGCTAATATCTAACTTCTCCTATGTTAACAGGGTTATAAATAAGAAAAAACACTCCCAAGGCCAGTATTTTCACAAGTAGTAGAAAACCAGTCAAATCTCAATCTAGGCAAATAACTTGTATTTTCCATTTTCTACTTTTGACTCTTCCAATTCAGTTGACTATAAGGTTGTCTGTGATAAAGTAGTGTTGCTAGGCAACAAGGTTAGTCAGTACCACTCATGGGTCTGAGGAGCTGCTGCTTTGCAAAACCATTTACAAAAACCTGCATTTGTCTATATATATCAAGGACTGTCTTCCTGCTGAAAATCACATAGGATAGCAAAGCCTATTAATATTTAACAAATGAGTACTGAATTTTTGAAAATTATTCTGAGAATGAATCAAGGCATCACATACACAAAGGGGTCCATTTCACACACACACACACACACACACACACACACACACACAAAGTTAATAATCCCTGGACTAGAGGTAATAAAGAATCATATAAAATCAGAATTTAATTTGGAAGGCCAGAAAATTTACCGATCTATATTATATATCATTAAATAAAATATTGAGTTTTAACCAATTTAAAAATGTTAATATAATGAGAATTCTCCACCCGTTTACCTCTGGGAATATATGCAAGGTCAACTCAAAGTTAGGATTCTAGGTGATATCTGCTTGTGTTTTAACATTTTCTGTTAGTGTTTTCCTGCCACTGTGCGCTGGATTTCTTCATGCCATTTTGGACGTGATTGTTATCATGCATTATCTTCAAATATTTATGTTGTTGTGTTATCAGATCAAACACTGTTACCTCATTGCTTCTTGTTTTGCTATTCCTGCCACTTTTTATACTTGCCAATATTATTAATAATCCTTCTCTTGGATATGTTCACGTTAATGCTAAGGGAATTCTTTAAAAATCATAAGCAAAAA
>NW_011888882.1:3472815-3501755 GCF_000151845.1 Pteropus vampyrus
ATTTTTAATACTGTTATTTCCTCTTTCTGTTGATTCTTCTCATTATTTTACCTCTAGTAAAAAAAAGTATATGAGTTTGATAAATGTGAAGACTGTTATACATCTTTCAGTATAAAAGGTAGTGTCTTATATATAATAATCATAAAGCCTTATATTTGTATAATGCTTTATACATTTACATGGTAAGATTTTGTTTCTTTCTTGATTTTAAAGACAAAATTCTGACGAAAGTAGAAGAATCATTTTTATCCCTAATTATAAACAAAGGATCTGAAGCTCAGTGTGTCTCTCTTACTCTTTCTAGATCATACAGCTGAGTGAAAGGCAGAATCAAGATTAGACCTCAGGTCTCTCCTTCTTTAACATGCTGATACCATTTTATTACCTGTGTTAGCAGAAAAGTCTTGTCTACTCTAGCATATGACATTAGAAACATCTACAAGCCACAGTGAAATATATCTGAATCCATTATAGGTTGTATTACACCAGAGCTGGGTAAGAAATACAACTATGCATAATATTTTTATGCCTGATTTATAAAAGGATATACTATGGCTATCAGGCAAATTAGATTGTGATAACAAGAGCATGCATGATCCTCTGGTAATATTGTTCTGATTTTACCAAGTATTCACTCTCCTTTTTTTCATGACTCAGCTTATGTCATCATACATTCTCTGAATTTGAATAGTTATGCCAGACCCACTTGGCATTTATAATAAAAGCTTTCCCTTGAAGAAAAAAGTTGGCAAACACATGTTATTAGACAAATGCGAGGTACTATGGCATTTGTGAGGCTCAGAATATTAGGAACATATGATCACTGATGACAAACACACTAAGAAAAAATAAAATGTGTGCAACACGCCTTTGATTTTCCAAAACTGTAATGTGGAAAGATTGCAAAGCCTTTATTTGTTGCCTCTATTGCAAAGAATCTTCTCACCAAAATGAAAATAACAAAAGAATTTAAGTACACCTAAATATTTAAAATATTCATGAATAAAACACAAAACAAGTAAAATCTATTTTTTATTGATATATATATACACATGTATTTAGATAAATATTTATAATTATCTCAAATTTTTTGACAAAGGAAAAAGCTTATATTGTCTGAAAAATGCTAGATACTGTAGATAAAAAAAAGGCTTAAAGGAGTAGATCTAGTCATCATCTCTTTATTATTTCTTTTTTAATATGCTATAAATTAAGGGACCCAGAAATATAGGTGAATGACAATGAAAGACACCATGTTAGACCTATTGAGAGAACCTAGCAATTGTTTTTTTATCTTTTTTAAATAAGCTATATTAAAAATTAACCAGTGTCTTGTGAAGTTCAGATCTTCAGGCTTCTTCAAATCACTTAAGCTTGAAACTGTAGCTGTCTCCAAAAGACTCTTTTCTCCATATGTATCTCCTACTGACAAATTTTAGTTCCTGCACCTCTGTCTAGGTCTCTTACTTTTCCATTACTACTGTCATTGACTCAGTAATTCTTTCTCAGGAATAATTCTATGCCCTACTAAAATAATGAATAACCTCCTCCTTGGAACAAATCTTCCCACACCTGTGATCTATTTCATACATTACTCTCAGGGAGAACAATTCCGCTGAAGATCTTTCCTTTCCTAATCAAAATTTACAAGACTATAAACAGCCCAATGATGGATTTTGTATTTCCTGGGTATATTCACCATGCCACTCAGCCTGTTTCTTATGCTGTGCCTCAGTTATATATGGATGGATTTTAATTGTCCCCAAGCCTCCATGTAACATGAGGGCCTTTCTAGAAAACACATTTGTTCAACATTGAGTGCTTTATGTGTGACCTAAGCAAGATTAAACCATATACATCCCAGTTAAGATTCACTTGTTTCAACTTTTATTATATTTAAATATTTGACATCAGGGCATAGCCCAAGGTATAATGATGGAAAAATGAAAAATTTACAGGCATTCCTTTTCTTGCATAGTTCTAATATGCACAAATTTTAGTACAATTTAATAAGTTACATCAGTCTACCAATAATGTTCAAATTTCAGTGATCACTGTATTAACTTTAAGTAATTGTATAAGTACCAATCATGACAAATATGACAAATCATGACCTGCGCACATCATGATCAGGAACCTATCACATCACTCTGTTTAAAGTCTGTCAATAATTGGCCACTACATAGCTAATATTTGATTCTCCCACAGACAGCAAAGGGTGTAGTTGTGTTGTTTTCTTTTCTCCCAATGATGAATTCACATGGCATATTACAAAAATGGATAATCAAAAGGAGAAATTGGCCAACAGAAATCAAAGTGCAGCAAACAAATGAAGAATGATAAAGCTTAGAAATGATAGCTCTGTATCCTCTTATATGACAAGAAGGAGGCGAGCACTGTTCACACAACCACTCTTGATAAGCTTTTTTTCTAAAGAAATAAAACATTTTGATTCTCAATACTTCTACTGGTTTACATTACAGTATATTAAGTAAATAATAAGTTTATTTTTTTCCATTTTGAAATACATTTAAAACTGACAATAAGAGAATTTTTAATGTTTGGACAAAATTATTATAAGTCACAGAACAGTTGGAATTTTTCCCTTTGATTGGTATTAAGATCATTCTGCACAGTTTCAGTTTATGTGATCATTTTCACAGTCCCATAATACTGTGCAAAGTGAGTGCATATATACATACACATATGTGAATGTATATATCTGTGTGGTGGTGGTATAATTGTATATTTGGTGGTATTGCTCTTAGGAAATAAAAGTTACAAATCTTTTCAACAAATTTAAATATAACGTTTTAGAAGTCTTCCTTAAAATGACTAAGTTTGCATATATTTTATACCAAAATTACAGATTATTAAAAAAAAGAAATATCATAAAAAGCAATATTTTTAGCAAAAATGATTATACTATACAAACTTAATTGGAGCTACTCTGAGCTTATTTTTTATTCAAATGTTTTTTAATAGACTTTTAAAGTGTAATACAGCCAAGTACTGAGAGCATATTTTTCTAACAAGTCTACCTCACCTTCCTTGGCAAGTGCACACAACATGACACTATAACAGTGAACATCTTCCAGTCCCTCCTGACAAAAAGAACATTAAATAATTTCAATAGGCAATATAATTCATCTACTAATATCGAAATATGGTCATGTGTCACTTCAGGACAAAGACTTTTTATGAGAAATGTGTTGTTAGGTGATTTCCTCATTGTGCAAACATCATAGAGTACACTTATACAAACCTGGATGGTATAGCCTATTACACACCTGGGCTATATGGTATAGCCTATTGCTCTTAGGCTACTGCCTATACAGCATGCTACTGTACTGAATACTGTAAGCAATTATAACACAATAGAAAATATTTGTCTATCTAAATATAAACATAGAAAAAGTACAATAAGAATATGGTATAATAGATACAAAATGATATACCTTATAGGGTACTTACCATGAATGGAGCTTACAGGACTGGAAATTGTTCTAGGTGTGTCAGCCAGTAAGTGAAGAGTGAATGTGAAGGTCTAGGACATTACTGTATACTACTGTAGCCTTCATAAACACATTTAAGGTACACTAAATTTATAAAACAACATAAGATTGAATGAAACACAAGAGAAAATGATCCAATCAAGAGACACAGTACACTCGAAATGTTTGAGGCTGTTGCCAGCACAACACAGCATACTGTTTTACAGCAAACTTCATGTATATATTTATATATAGAATATACTCTAAAATGATGATTAAAAGTTTAGTAAATAACAGTCATTTATTATCATTATCAAGTATTATGTACTGTACTTGTAATATCAAGTATTATTGTATGTACTATACTTTTATGTGACTGGCAGCACAGCAAGTTTATATCGGAATCACCACAAACATGAGCTGTAATGTCACTAGATGATAGGAATTTCTCAGCTCCATTAAAATCTTATGGGACAGCTGTCATATATGCTGTTCATCGTTGACGGAAACATTGTTATGTGAAACATGACTGTACTATAAGTGTTATCGTTGACTTCCTAGAAATAGGCTTCTAAACACGTTTCACCTGCTGTAATTATCTGGCTCATTCATCCTTGTTTCTTTTAGATAGGAATGAACCTTATTCAGGCATGGTGTGTATACTATAATCCATTGCGCAAATAAAACAGAATTTTTTTCTTTTATAGTGAGGCTTTGCAGAGTAACATGTTGCCAAACTATTTTCAAGGGTAAGGCTACCATTATTTGTCTGTGTATGTATATGCCACTTAGAAAAAACAAAACAAAAACAAAAATGCTCTATAGTACTTGATATCTTGTCCACATCTATGGTGAACGCTCTTTAATCCATAAATTGGACAAAGGAATGTTCGAATTATTTAAGTTTTCTTAGTAACACAGTTACTTCACATGTGTATTCAAATATTAGCAAGTTTCACAGGAAAAGAAATGAATAGTGCTGCTTTTAGTATAACTCTTAATGAATTAGAAGATATTTTAAGTCATTCTTCATGAAGAATGGCAATCATAGACCTCAGGAAATACAATACTGGTTAATGAGGATTTCTGGCTGAAGGGGAAAGGTCACCAGAAAGATTTTTGTAATTTAGGAGATTTTACCTAACTGTCATGAGAAAAGGCAAAACTTACCAGCTGGGTTGGACTCACGCATAGGCCATGTGAGATTCCAGTGTGCTCTAAGGAGGTCTCTTTTCTAATATCACCCTTAAGGAGTAACATATATCTGCCCCCCCAACACCTACCTTACTCCAATTACTCACTCTTAACCCATTATCCCTGAAGTTATATCCTGAACATGGTTGAATTTCAATCTGTATCAACACGACAGCAGGATCCATAAATAGGTCTTCACTCTGTAAAATGCATTTTTATACTTTCTACTTAATTCTTCTCTCAAAGTTTCTAGGGAAAGGCCCTAGAAAATGGTTCTCATATTCCGGGCTTGCTAAAGGAACTGTTTGCCTTTTCCATACCCTTCATGGCCTTATAAACAGCAATCGAATCTATCTGACAGCTAAAAAACAGGCAATTTACTAAATTTATGGTTTGGATATTGAAACTTATCCTTATTTATGCTTTAAATGCACAATTCTACAAGGCCCAGGAAGTGTGAATTTATTATAAAGCAGTGAAGAGTTTACAATAAAATGACTGGAGTCAGTAATTCTGGGTCCCTTGATTAATAGTTGCATGATATTTATAATGTCACGTAAACTCTATGCTTCTCAGTTTCTTCATCTGTAACATGGGTATAATAATAATTTATACTTCATAGTATTGTTGAGTAGATTAAATTAGATGATATATATCTTTATCCTTAGTGGTTTCTGATAAACACTAAAATACTGTCAACTGTTGCAGAACAACCACATTATTTATCACTAAACCTATAAGTTGTGTCTGGGACAAATGCCAAACTATGTAGTGTGAAGGGTTTGAAATAGAATTGTCCTAGGAAAACCAGAATGGTGCCCCTAATTATTATATTCTTATTTTAATTATTTTTGCTATGACAACTGCAATTAACCTTTCTACCGATCTATTTTTTCATCATTTTCATAGTGTATTCCAAACTATCAAAGATGGCAAATGTGAAAACATAAGATGGCATTAATAAGTTAAGTAGGATAGCATAATACGTTCAAAGTGTCGGTAGACACCTGAGAATGCAACTGAATGCTGGGGTAGGTCAACCCAGCAATAGTATGGACATGATGGCCGGCTCAAACATGGGCAGCCCATTTTCTAGACCCAAGTCTTTATTAGCAACCTTTCTATCTTTTTTAAAGCCTTCATTACCATTACTTTTAGTTACACAAATTAAGGGCTATGAAATTTCAGTTGTAACTTATGTTATTCTGTGAATTCCAACTGATAGTTAATGTGCTTTTCGGCTAAAGTCAATGGTTCTTGTGAAAGTAAGTCTTCAGAGTGACATAATTCTTATTCATAAATCTCATTTTGCTCTTCAGTTTAAACACTTTCTTATTTTTTATAGCTACAAACTCTGGAAACAAGATGATATTTTGCTTCCTGGAGCTAGAAATATGTAAAAAGAAAACCAAGCACATTTATCTAGTGATGGTGCTAGCACCTGGATTATGTCAAAATTCTTTCATTTTTTACTTCAGATTTACCAACACTTATGGACATTTTTTAAACCAGATTTTAGAGTTTGAACATATTTTACTTCTATAATCAGAGTATACTCCTAGCAAATGGATTAAGAAAATGAGACCATTTATTCATAAATGACAGAGGCAGTTGGACCTCATTGTGCGATGTGTTAGTGCTGCTGGAAATTTGCTCCATGTATACCAACTTTTGGAGTTGAAGAAGCATAGCTATTATATATTTTGACTAGTGTTGAGAATCCTTTTTTTTTTTTTTTTTTTTTAACTGTAATAGGCTTATTGCCAGACTAGGACAAAGGAAACCTGGGCATATCAGCATTTACTTAACCTCTCAAAAGTTCAGTGTTCTCTTCTCAATATAAGAGAGGTGGAGTAAATAATCTTAAAGGTCTGTGCTGTATCTGTGATTCTGTACTTCCAGGGCCTTTCTGCTAATTTAGAAGGAAGTAGGAATACTTCTAGAGTAATAAATCTCACAATCTCATGATACATTGAGAAGATTAAAGGAGGAGAGATAAACTCTCTTATGAGTCAAAACCAAGGACCTCTGTAATCATACAGAATCCCTTTGATGTGCTACCTATACTTAGAAACATTTGTAATAGAAACTATAGGCATTTTTACTTAAGATCAAGGTCAATGGTGGCCACAGTGTAATACTTGTCCTGAGTTACTCTTAGTACTAAGTACAAAACTAGGTTCTTTTGTGTGTACATGAGAAAATTTCACATCTCAGAACCTTTGCATTCCTTAGGGCCCCTTGATATGTCTGCCTCAATTTCTCATTATTACACTGTTAATTATACAGGAGGATGGATGCACTTAGTATAGAAACAGCCTGTCATTCACTGCAATGACCAGTTTAACCTTAATGGAATTGTTAATTAAGTTGGTTTCAATGAGGATATGATAAAGTTGGCATGATTGGGTGCTACATTGGAAGACTAAGTAGAAAAGAGACTTCTCATTCATTTGCAAATTTTAATACATCTTTTTCTTTAAACCTCTGACCTTGGAGACTAAACCTTCATTTCATTGTTGCATATTGTCTTGTTTTATTTTGCTTTTTATGTAAATGTCATAGTCTTGACATTTCTTTCATAATCATTTCTAGTATGGCACTTATCCTGGACATTTTTTGGAGTTGTATTTAAATGGCATGATAATAGAATTTATCACTCTATCTCTGTGCTTTTGCCAAATGTCCTTCTCAGATCCCAGATTACTGAAGAACTTAACTGTTGCAATCAGAGATCTGTTCTTTAGAAACTAGGCCTCAGATATGTGAGTCACAAGAGGAGAAAAAAGAGTCAAGACCTTATCCCCAGACACCTATCAAAGGTGAAACAAAACAGGACCAAGTTGTACTAACATCCAGGCCAAAAAGATTCCAGAGGAGATTACGCAGTGTCTGCCAAGACTATAGAGCTTCATCACATGCCCCACTAGGAACACTTAAATTCGAACTGCAGGAAATTTTAATATGATTGTAGCTACAGAATAAATATTTTATACCTCCAAGAATAATATGCTTTTTTTCATGAGCTGACATATCCTGGCCTGCTTTTCTGCATGAAGAAGCTCAAGTTTCAGTACATTAAATTTATGATGCCACTTGGGCCTGCCAAGGGAACTTAGGAAACAGACACATGATGTCCTAAGCTAAAATTTTGTTTTTAAAAACAACCCATTTTGTGTAAAGATCAACTATGTCTTTAGGTTTAAAAACAAACAAAAAGCAAAAACTACTCAGCATTGACTCCCTTTCCAGATTAGAGAATTGAGATATGATTTGTAATTGGCTGAGAATATGTAATTTTATCTACTGCAAGTTGGACTTCAAGTTTTATACCAAATTCAAGATTTCATTGAGCTTCATGTCCCATGAATTTGATTCCATGTCTATTTCTTACTTTCCTGCCAACTACAGCAACCTTGAAATATTTGCCTACTATAAAATTGTGCTTTGCATAATAGTTCCCAAAGAAAGCCAAATTCAAACTTGATCAATTATTTTTTTTTTAAACCTATGTTTTTATTAAGAATATCCTCACCTTAGTTAAAATAATGAATTTCATTTAGGTCACAGTATCAGTATGAGGCCTCGAGCTTGGGAAACTTTTCCTGGTGTATCTGAAGCAAACGCTGCCAGAATTCCTGGGAATGTCTTTCTTTTCTCATTGTGCAGTCTCAGAAGTCCTGAGAGTACATAATTTTTAAGTGATAGAAAGCTTTAAGGGATGGAAAGTATTGCAAAAGTGGAAGTCATTTGACTTGGAGGTAAAAATGGTGACTTGTAAAACGGACTAAATAAAATATTTTTCTTTTGCTGGGTATCTGGAAGGATTAGGATAGAAATATCAATACCATAGAAAAAGATATATGTATGTATCAATGCACAACACATAAGATTAAAGATAACTGGTTATTTGAGCTCTTGGGTATTTTCTTGAGAGTCAGACTGAGCTGGAGGTCTCCTCTGGAAAAAAAATTTACTCTTGCAAAAAATAATTCATTGTTGTTTATTGCTAGGTAAGAGCCTAGCACAGTGCCTTTAAAAAAATTGTGGAATGTACAAATGAATATACCCAGAAACATTGTATAATTAGAAACAAAAGTAACATTGTCATGAATTCTTTTACTCAGTTTTTTCATGTAATGCCAGCTTTGTCCATTCATTGTAAAATTTCATATCTACATTTCTCCTAATTTCTTACCAGTCAATGATAACCACTGCTTGAAATGTTATTTTTTTAGGGTTTGGAAGATATTAATTTTTTTAATTATGTAATTTCTTAGCTAGAATTTTTTGTGTGGTATAATTTTTTCATTAATCTGTTATTTTTTTCCTGTTCCTTCGCCAGTACCACACTGTTTATTGTGATTTTGTAATATGTCTGTGTGTGGTAGAGATACCCCTTTCTTTGCACCTCTTTATAGAAATGATCATATTTATTAATGGGTATTATTCTTCCACATATATAATTTGCTTACCTTGACAAGTTCCCCCTAAAATCCAATTGGATATT
Source organism: Pteropus vampyrus (assembly GCF_000151845.1). Classification (NCBI taxonomy): domain Eukaryota; kingdom Metazoa; phylum Chordata; class Mammalia; order Chiroptera; family Pteropodidae; genus Pteropus; species Pteropus vampyrus. The sequence goes on from NW_011888882.1 coordinate 3,482,014, forward strand.
TCTTTGGAATTGCATTGACTATACAAATTAATTTGTGAAGAAATTATTGACATTACATTGTAATGCTATTAACATGTCACTTATTTTCAAGTTTTCTTTAATGATTTTCCAAGAAAATTTTAGATTTTAATTATAAAAGCACGATGCCTTCTTGATGAGGCTACTTTCTAGATAATTAATAGTATTTGCTATTTTTAGATCGTTTTACATTTTCTACTGTATTTTATTTATCACTTGGGCCTCTTTTTAAAAAACAAGGATGCTCAGATCCCATCTCTGATCAATTTAATCAGAATTGAGTCTACATTGAAGCACTTATGTGTTTGTGGTTATTATATATCTTTGATAGATTGTGCCTTTTAATAGTTCATGATATCCTTGTTCTCAGAAACTAAGCAGGGTCAGGCTTGGTTAGTACTTGGATGGAAGACCACCTAGGAACACCAGGTGCTGTAGGTGATTTAAAAAAAAAAAAAAATCTTTGTATAATGGATATATATGTAGCCAGTGTGGAAACAGTATATAATTAGAAATGGTCAAAGGTGAGATTGTGAAGAAAACCTTATGATTTTCACTTTAAATTCTATTTTGTCTTATGTTAAAATTGTTACTCTAACATTTTTAATTCCCATATTTCTGATATACATTTTCATTCTTTGATTTTCATACTTTCTGTTTACTTTCATTTTTCTTACAAATGTATATTGTAGAACGTTCTTAAACAAATCTGAGACTCTCTACCTTTTGATTTATAGTTAGTTTATTCTTATCCATTTATTAACTCTAATTACTCTTATATTTGTGATCTTATTTTGTGAGTGTATATGTGTATGAGAGAGAGAGAGAGAGAGAGAGAGACTTTGAGCATCTTGAGTCCCATGGCTAGCTAGTAAATACCAGCTGAAGTTTATGACTACAGTGGAGGAGGAGATATCTTTCTCAGGCTACACTAATGGCAGCTCCTGCATTGGACACACTCAGGGCAATGTGGGAAAGACAACAGACTACAACTAGAATGCTCTCCAACTTAGTATACTTTAACTGGTTATTTCATTCTTTTCTGGAGACTTATTTCCTTTTTTATCTTTCTCAAATAGGTTTTAAGTGTTCCTCATGAATGCCTTAGGAGCAACGATTCTCTACCCTTACTGTACCTTATAACTATCAAGGGAATAGTTAAGATATAACAATGCTGTAATATCACCTTAAGGGACCCTGATTTAATTGGTGTAGAAGGGGATCTGGGAATTGATGTGGGGGTGGGGGGGCGTGTTTGTTTTTCGTTTGTTTGTTTCTTTGTTTTAAGTTCCACCATCCCTGGAGATTCTAATGTGCAGTCAGGGTGCAGAATCACTGCATGACAAATATCACCTTTCACAACTAATAATTTTTACCTAACACAAGGAACAAAAGCCTAATCCTGAATGTGCGCTCTTCCTGGAGTGGTTTGAAAACTTCCTACATGTGGACAGTTGTTTGTGGGACTAAGAGCTCTGTGAGTTCTGGACCTGGCTAACAAGCCCCAGAGAACATTTCTGACTATAATGGAGAGGGCACTACCCTGCTCAAACCATTCTGCTAGGGACTTCTGGATTGTCCTCAACCAAGGTAATAAGGGGGAAAAGGGTATAGCATAAAGTACAAGGAAAACTTTCTATCTGAGCTCGTATTCCACATTGTCTTTCTCTGGTCTTCTCCTACTCTAGGCTTCTTTTTTCTCCCAACCCAGGGGCTTAACCTCCTTCTTCCAAGGGTCCTTCATAGTATTTTGCTGTTTTCTTAGGCGTCCAGTGAGGGTTTAAGTTCTGTCAGCCTCACTTATACTCTCTCTGGTGTCGAATGCTTAAAGCCAGCATTTTCTCTTAGTTCTTTCTTCTGTTCCACAACACCTTTGGCCACCTGCTATTGTAGGTTTATATGTCTAAATGTCTTCTAGACTAGACTGTAATCTTCTTGAGGTCAGAACCTTTATCTCTGGTAATTATTGTTTATTTTATGCCCAGAGTAGTGTTTGGCTTATTACCTAAAATTACCTTTTATTTTTCTCATTTCTATTACCTTATAATATCGAGGCTCTTCATCTTAAATAGCTTTGATTTTACAAGTTTCAATAAAAATATTTAAAGAATGATTAAGAAATAATACATATTAATTCAAAGGATATGTAGAATTTTCGTTTAATAGGAAGTGTAGCTATAATTTCATAATGGCATTTAAGTAGTTAAAAAGAGCTTGTAAATATCAACCTATTAGCATGCTGTGTTTATTACTTTATTGCTATGTGATTTACACAAATAAATCTGATGTATTTATTATGAAAAATCATGTTTTATAAAATACATAGACCTCTAAGATATTTTAGTTTCCTGGCTTATTACTACATACTGCTTTTATAATACTTAAAGTTCTGGCAGCAAAGAGAGCCTTGTAGAAAGAGAAAAATAGTTGAGAGTTTTTATTACACCTTGGGATACAGAAAGGGAAGGACAAAGCCAAGCTTTGGAGGAAATAAACCAAGTGCGGGGCATACCAGAAGACTCAGGAAACAGGATCTAATGCCTTCTTTTAGTCTCAGAGAGTGAAGGGGGAAGGTCTTAGTGCATTGTAAACAAACCATCTTACAATAGGCTTTCGAGCAGGCCTGGAGTCAATTATATGCCTGAAGATGCAGAGGTTATCCTTGTGGAAAAATTGGCCTAAGAGAAGAGTCTACTTCTGTTAGGAAAAAGGGGAAAGAAGAAAAAACCTAATTGGATTTTATGGTAATTTAGTGAAAAAAACAAACCAAAGCAGGGAGGAGGGCGGAGAGAGAGAGTCAGGGAGAGAGAAAATAAGAGAGAAAGTGAGAGAGAAAATGAGAGGGAAAATGAGAGGGAAAATGAGAGAGAAAATGAGAGACACAGAAAGTCAGTCTCAGAAGTTCCTGTTATAACTAAATGGTCTGTTAAGAGAGTTTATGTTTTTCCCTTTCAGAAAATGTCACAATTTAAATGGAATTTGATCAATTTCTAAAGCTTATTTACTTTCCTTTGAGTATGGCCACCATACTTACCAAGGGTAGTTGGCTCAATATTATTTTTTCCTTTATGCTTGTCAATTTATTTGTTAAATATCAGGAAAAAGTATAATATAAAATCGTTTTAATTTATAACATCAATATGAAATATTATTCTCCATCTTCCTTTAGAAAGAGTATAAAAGGCAAACTTCACATATCTATAATAGTATATGCATCACTGTTGTATTAGTTTGAAGCATTAAATATACATTTAAAACTGAAGATCTTTAAAGTAAATAAATTTTATGCAAATTTTTAATTCATTAAATTAAAATAGCCAATAGAACATTGGAGTTAAAAGTTTGTTCGTGTTCTATAGTTGAAGTAATTTTAGCTTTACAGATAATTTTAAGACATTCAGAAATAAAACAATAGGGTATATCTAATTGGCTGGTAAACTAAGCTAAAGGATTTAAAGACTATATATGTCAATTTAAACAGGAACTCAAAGATATAAATTATCATAGCCAATGTCCTGCTTTCAATTAATGAATGAAAAACACTGTAGAAAATCTACAGGCTCTTATTATAGAGAATGCCATGAAATAGCAATTGTTCCGTAATTTATTATTAAACAATAAAACATTGTCTTTCCATTCATATAAAATTTGAATATTTTAAACAAAGCAGAAGCCACCCATCTCTTGAACTATTGCAGCTGTTTTCTCCAGAATAAGGAGTCTATTGTTTTATAAACCAGATATGTCTGGAGCTATCTACATGGCTGAAAAGAACCAGATAGTGAATGGTTCATCTATAATTCCAGCAAGTCAGTTTATTGATGATTCAGTAGTCCCTCAATTCCTTGAACTGAAAAATGGTATTTTTTCTCAGTTGATAGATGTGTCTGCTTCCAGTCTCAGAATTTGCCTAAAGCTCTTAAAAGATAAGTGCACATACTTTATCAGTCAGGAAAAGCATGTTTGAAGTTTCGGACCATTGGTTCTTTGATGGAAACAACTTCCTTAATTTCTGTTTTAGATTAGTTGCCTAAAAAATGATGCGATAGAGTTTGTATAAATTATATGATAGCTTTTTTCTAGCTCTAAAAATCTACAGCACTACCAAAAGATCTCATCCCACAAATACAGTCACTGAAATTATTTATGTTGATTAAAAATTGTTTCTCTATATATATTTCTTTCAAATTGAGATGCCTCATGAATACACTCAGCACTAAAATTAGGATGCAAGTAGAGTGTTTATAGTTGTCAATTTTCAGTCAAAATCAAGAGTAAAATCAAAAGTTGTCTGAAAAGGTAAAGTGATCCTAAATCCTAAGATGTCTATACTGATCGTAGTCACTATGCTTAGTAATTAAAAGCTTTATTATAGATATTAAATTAAATCCACAACTTCATCAACACAACTACTGTGTTTTTGTTGAGATAACTATGAATTATTAACAAATAATTCCATGGATGGTAATCATTGATCACTTTCTCCATTTATTTGAATGTCGTTGCTCCGGGTGTTTTCAGGACTCCTAGCAGGAGTGGCCCAGATTTAAAAAGTTGCTAGCACAGGCCTGCTATGTGCTCTGTAAATCAGCTCTTCACAATTGGACCATACTGTGTGCTTACTATACCTATTCCCAATAATTTATGCACATGAAATATAGTACAACCAAAATATTCATCTAGATTTGAATGAAAGTTAAGCTAACCTTTTGGTATAGAGATCTGAAAAAGAGTCTATTTTTATTCCTGTTCTGGCTTACCATATTTTCCAGTTTTGAGTAGGATCCAACTACAATAATCTGCATAAATAGCATGCTAACCCAAAGAAAACAATTATCCAGTGCCTTAAATCTCACAAAAAGAATTTTGGCTTGCAAAGTTTTGCAAATCTCATTGATATACAAGGACCTTGGACTATATATTGGGGAAAGACTGGGGTTCATCAATCATTGCAAAAAAATGAAGAGAGAATTAAAGCACTAGAAATACTCATTGCAAAAATGGTAGAAGCTATGAAGTGCTTCTAAGTTTTAAAATAATTCCTCTCTTTGGGGGATACCTTGTGAAATCAATTTGTAAGTAAACATTGCTTGTTTTATCACATCTGTTCAAGCACAGTTCCATTCTTTTCCTAGAAAATTTACTATTGTTGCTTACCTTTATATACCTTTAAATGCTCTTTTGACATAGATTCCATACTACTCTTTAAGCCATACCTTAAATCTTTTTTAGTGTCTTCTCATATTTTATGTGAAGAATGTTTTGCCTTATTAAAGATCAATAACAAGACAGAGAACAGTAAGAATACCTGTTAGAATATCAATTTGAGTTAAAAAAAATGAGTTGCATAAAACTACATTTATTATCATTTTAGAAAGCTAAAAAACATACAAAAGCTAAATACTATATTCCTTTGGAATATATACATATATGATAAAATTTTAAAGAACTACCATAAGAGAATGATAAGACTGAAGCCTGTGACCACGGTTCCCTGGCTGGGCTGGCGAAGGGCAAGGACTGTGGGAGGCTGAGAAATGGGTAGGGAGGAGCCCAGAGGTAACTGCAGTTATTGGAATATACTAGTGAATTGGGTGTTGTAGCCAAGGATATTGTATTTTCTATAGTTATACTTCAAACCTTTTAATTTGCTACCTTAGCTGAGGTTCCCCCTGGAAAAATAAAGCCTGACATGAGGGCTGGCATATAGGTACTTTATCTTTTGGGAAAGAATTCCAGGGAACAGGGTTGGGGCTTTTGGAGAGGGGAACAGAAAAGAGAAAGCCCATAGAGTTATTGAAGATATCTGGGGCTCAAATCTGTGAGGACCTTCTGTAGAATCAAAAGAATAAACCTCAGAACCACAGAGAAGTACTTTCATTGCTAAGTCCCATCTCCCTTGGTCAAAGGATGCTCCATTGGGCATTAACTCTTCACTTCCAAATCAGTCAGGAATGAGTGCCAGCTCCCAGGACTCCCAAGTAGAGGCTTTAGGGAAGCCATATCCCCTAGATGAGAGATTGCTACTCAGAGGAGGCAACATGGTTATGGCAGGAATGGCTGGTGGAAAAAAAGGGAGGAACCTAGAGGAGACCAGTGTTACACAATATACTAATCTGCACATCACATACATTGTTATATATGTATAAATCATATTTTAAAAGATAATGAAAAAATTACATGTACTTTGTTCTTTTCTCTAGATAAAATAATTTTATTGGGACTCAATACTTAACAGATGCCATAGTATCTCCAATATGTCCTAAAGGCCTCTGTTATTGGCCCTGATGACTTCTCTAACCTCATTTTCTAACACTTTCCCTCTCCTTTATAGAAATCCTCAGACATCACCGATTGATGTTTCTGGAACTCACCAATGCCTAGAATTCACTTCGGAGTCTTCTCTGTTTCCTCTGTTCAAGCACTCTCTCCATGGCTTGAATCTCACTCACAGAGTTCTCTGCTCATCTATCGGTTTATCTGTGAAGTCTTTCTTTACCACTTTACCTTCAAGCAAATACTCCCCCACTCACTTATGTGTCCGTTCTATACTCCTTTGCTGCTTTCCTTTCTGTGGCATTTATCACTACTTGACATTATATTATAAAATTACTTTTGCTGTCATTAGAGTGACAGTTCCATGAGTGACAGGGATACTCCCTATTTGGTTCACATCTGTACCCCAAGAGCCTAGAATACTTCCTAACAATTAATAGGCACTCAATGAACATTTATGAAAAGCCCTCAAGTTTTTCATGATTAAAAAAAATCATACCCTAGCTAGTTCTCTTTTTAAATTTCAAATTTATTTAGACTGAGGGAGTTCCCTCATTTAGTTTTATAAAGTTTTCAATTTCTATCTGAATTACATTTGAGTGAATCAAACAAAATCTAACAAAATCTCACTTGTACTCTTTTTCAGGAACTCAATCCTAGAAGTACTACTTGGAATATATGACTTCTTTATAAATAACTATTACTTTTATAGAAACTAAGATGACATTTAAGTTTTAATGAAACCTGAAATTGGGCAAATTCACATGGCTTCAGGCCTAGCTGAGTGTTTTGCATAACAATTGCCAGCAGTGTATAAAGTGCCCATTCACTAGTACTTCCAGACAATGCTCGGCTGCCCCAGAAGGCTATCTGGGCAAGCAGAGTTACAGCTGGTTACAGGATTTCTGAGGTGACACAGTCTATGTGTTTGTGAATCAAAACTATGGGCAGGACAAATCTGCTTCACAGTTTAAATAAATTTTATATAATACTAACATTTATACCTATTACTTAACTTAGATCTAGATTATTGTTAAATATTTTAGTTTCTATTAAGCAGCTTGGGTACTATTTGGACTTTCTTTTCCCTGATATAGAGTACATTTCCAACCAACTCGATATGCTTTCCACATAGAAAATGGTTTATATTAGCAGATAGTTGGTATGAAATCCACATGATCTTGCTCATGGGACAATGTAAATAATAATGATGATTTTTATACCAGGAAGTTATAACTCTGAAAGCACAGAACTAGTGAAGCTTTAGTGTTGGCACCTAGGATGCCAATCAGGTTCCCTATGGACTGAGTTAATGTCCATTAAGTCTCATCTTTGACCTGGACTACACATCATGGTTCTCTAAGGAAAAAGGGCATTTAGATTCAAGGATGGCAAAACTTCTTCGAACGGAAGCAATACTTACACTTCATTAATTCATGCGATCTTATACATTAGGACCTCATAAATATCTGTTGATAGAGTTAATTAAATTCCCAGTATCAATGATCAATTAGTTACTAAAAGAAAAGCAAGTGCCCACATTTAGTTTTTGTCATTCAAAATAGTTTGTTTGAAAATATCTTTCCTCTTTTTTAAAAAAGAATTTACTGATAATTGTACAAGGGTCTTTCTTTTCCCCATAGTTTTAGACCAAACCAAATTATTTTTTTCTTTGAGGCACTACATAACTACATATGCATGTGTGTGTGTATCATAAGCGTGTGGGCACACATTTGTGTGTATATGCAATGCAATAGTAAATTTAGCAAAATGATATCAAAACATTAAGAGCCTGGATCCTCCAGAGTAATTGGAAGTTAATTTCCCTACCACTATCATACATATAATGGACATTTTTTGTTTTTGTATTTGTTCTTTTTATATCTGGAGATTTAATGAATCAATACATGACTAATACTCAGCAGAGTGCCTATTTAAAATGGCACTTACTTTCTCAAGAAAACTAGCTGATAATAAGAATGTCTGCATCTACCTAAATAAGTGAGAAAAAAAACGCTGTAGTTTAAGATGTAATGCATCATTGCATCAAAGATTATAAAATAGAACTTCAAAATACAGTAAAATTTTAAATTTTAAGCACTTTTAGCTTGTGTGGCAGTAAAGAGTTGTGTTTTATAGATACACAATCCTCATTTCCTTTGCTATTTCATGTCAAGTATTTTGACTGCACCATCCTCAAATATCAATTTGAAAAAACATGTCTGTCAACAGCTCATTTTCCCATTAATTTAAGCTACTAAACTATAAATTTGTTGCAAATTATAGATGGCCTCAAAGATTGTGTTCATTGTATAGGAAATATGCTGGATGCTTTCTAAATGTGTAGCAAAATAAGAAGCTTTTTTTTCTAAGGCAAGACATTATTTCCTTTTCAATGAAAATTAGGAAAATATTTAGATTATCATTGAAATGCTCTTCATCAGTCTTTTAGAAAATAATATGCTTTCTAATAAAAAAAAAAAAAATTGAGAAAAGATCTCCATGAAAGAGCAAAATGTTCTTAAGGAACCCTCAACCTCTAAGAAGCACCTTTCCAAGATAAAGTCAAATACACAGACAATAATAGTTTTGAAAACTATATTTCTGTAGTGATGGCAATGATTTAAAAATTTACTTTATTGACTCATTTAACAAATTCGTTAAAAAAAGTCAAAACAATACAAAGGCAAATCTCAATTTGTATATAAAAATGTATACCAATGTAATTGTATAGTAAACCAAGATAACAACCAGGGTAACATCTATTAATCACATTTTATCAGCTTTCAGAATATTTACTACTATGATTTAAAAGTTTTTGCAAAATTGAAGTTTTAAAAAATATATTGCCTTCAGAAACTTGTTCTGTAGACTTGGGCTAATCTTTAATGTTGTACATTATAATAAATAGTATGAATAGTACGAAGTATTATATTTAAATATTTAAAGCTACCTTTTTTTTTTGATTGAAAGCCTCATTTAATAAACTAAGAAAATATTTGTACCAGTTGTGATGATTAGGGTGTGCATTTTTTATATTTTTGTAGAGGTATAATTACGCAAAGTAAAATGTAAAAATCTTAAGTGATAAGTTTTTAAAAATGTATGTACCATGACATTCAAGAACTAATTTGTTAAAGCTACTTTTTAATGAAATCCTTAAGATGATAAATTTTGAAAATGTGTTAAAGACAAGTCTGCATAAAGTTTTATGTATTCTGTGTGATCGATAGATAGGAAGGGGAATTGGCCTTGTGTATCTTAAAGTACATTGAAGGTACATTACCAAAAATGAGCTCTACAGAAACATGTTCAGAAGTGAATTTATGACTCAGAAAAGAGACCGCAGAACTTGAGGCCAGTAGACAAGCTTCCGTTCTCATTTGTTGCAGTATTGAATAAGTCTTTAAACATCTCTAAACTTCAGATTCCTCATCTATGAACTGAAAATTTTAGACAAAATTATATTAAAACCTTATTAGCAAGGACCTTCTAGATTCTACCCTGAAAAAGAACAAAGTGTTGCTTAGTTATTCTTCCCTCATTAAACCCAAATTATTGGACCCTAATGATATCCCATATTCTTAAAATGATTTTTACATACTGTTAATTATTGTATTATTATCATTTTTAATGACCTTAGATAATTTTACATGTAAAAATTTTAGCAAACATAATTTTTTTGTTTGAAGTGTGTGTGTGTTTGTGTGTATGTATGTATGTATGTATATATGTATGTATGTATGTATATGTGTTGGTGCTTAAAATATAGCTTGCATAATTATAATTCATGTGTATCATCTAGATTTTATGTTCTGCTTTTTATTTTTAACATTATTTTATAAACCTATGTCAAGGTATGAGGATGAAACTAGATTATATACATGAAAACAGTTTGAGAACTCAAGATGTCTTTCAGAGTTTAGATATTTTTGTCCATTTGAATGCAAGCACTTCAAATCTGAGAATTCTTGTTATTTATCTTATTATCTACATAGTCAGCTGACAGCTAACATTCTGACACTAATAGAAATAATAAAAAATTATAGCTAATATTTATTCAGCTCTTAGATGGTAAGCTAATAACTTTATATATGCCTTTTAACAATTATAAGTAACTTTTAATAAAAAATACTATCATCTAATTGTTTAAATGAGAAAAATGGGGCTCAGAAAATTTAAGTAATTTTCTCAGCTTAGTCAGTTTGTATGAGAGGTCACCAGTTTTATAATCCAAACAGCAAGCTCTTAACAACCTTACTATACTTTAGTTCCTTTTTTCTTATGTCTGTATATTAAATGACCTTTTATCCTATTGACAGTCCATAATGTTTTTAGCTAAGACACCTTAGTGTCACTGGCTATAAAATTTTTCTCTGGGAAGTGACCATTGAGAACAAGCCTTTGTCCAATAGAGAAGGCCCAGGAAAGTTGGCCCTGACAAGGGAACAGCATGAAAAAAAAAAAAGGAGGGGACTTGAAAACACACCTCTCCTTTAGTATTCGTGAAATGTAAGGGAATAGTAGAAAATAGACCAGAAGCTGTAGATGGGAAATAGAATAAAGAAGGCCTGTATACACTAAGGAACATAAACTTTTTTTTTTGAAACTAGAAAAAGTAAAGCTAGAATAATACCATTAAATATTTCTGTATCCCCTTTGTTGATGCTATGAAAAGAGCATAGATGTTGAGACAAGTCCCTTGTCCTCTAACTAGCTGGACACTTACCAGAAAATGTCTTCTCCTCGATAAACGTCTTCTCCTCGATAAACATTAGTTTCTCTCTCTCTCTCTCTCTCTCTTCTACTAGATAATCTTTAAGAATGCTTCTCGTCCAAAAAATTATGAATTCAGTTTTATCAGGGCTTTACATATAAAATCTATACATATAGGACCTTAAACCTTGCTTGAGGTAGATATGAAAAAATTTATTTTCTTTCATCACTGGCTATAAAAAATAATTTTATCAGAAATAAATAGAATAAAAGATACAAGTTCTATGTTTTTATAAAAGAATTAATGCCTTTATAAAATGTTTGAGATTGAAAACTGTCACAGAGAGAGGGAGGCCGTGTCTAATAGCAAATCAGCGTTTGAATCATTCATGACAGACCACCATTTGGTACCCAAATTTGCAGGTACCCAAATTTCCTTTTTCAGTTAATACTACACCAATGACTTTTTTAGGGAATTTATTTCTACTAAGCTCTCATGAGACTGAGTTTTAAATCAGAAAGCCAAACATTACTTTTCTTATCTGCAATGAAGGAAATATATATTTCTAATGACTGGAATAATTTATCAGATATAGTATTTCTATCCCTTTGACATCATTATCTTCTCACTATTTACATAGCAAAAAAAAGTGGTCACCAAAAGATAGTAAAACCAATTCCTATCTTTCAAAACCTTAGATGGCTTATAAATTCCACTTTAAAATATCTTTCCTGATATCTACTTAGTTACATCTCCTGGTTATATGTTTCACAGCACCCTGTAATTTTTTCTATAGAACTTATAAGGATAATTAAGTAATAATTATATTTTAATGACTACCTTCTTCACAGTGAACAAGGCTTGTGACTGCCTTGCTCATTTTCATAGCCCTAATGCTATGTCAATCAGAAAACTGAGTAGAAACTTTGTTATCTGGAAAACATATGTCCACTTTTTTCCACTGTATTCAACTAGTATTCTAACTCTATATTCTATTTAAAAGCCTTCGATGACCACCTAATAGAAATATTTTATTGTTATTTCTACAATTTGTATTAAATGCATTCTACATCAAGCACAATTCTGGGATCAGATAAAGACTTTGTTTTCACAGAGCTTACATTTTTGGAGGATGGACAGAGGAAACAAAAAAAATACTAAATAATATAGTAGTATGCTGTACAAAGATTTAAAATAGAGTAATGTACCAAATAATGCCTGGCTGCTCAGTGAAGATCTGTCTCAGGTGACATATATGGTAAGATCTGAGTGACAAGAAATAATCACCCATACAAGGATCAGGAAGAAAATCTTCCAAGTTAAAGAAAAGCAAGATAAAATGTTTTGAGATAGGATTGGGTTTGTCATATTTAAAGAAGAGCAATGACATAAAAAGACTGTGATGTTGAAGGAAAATTGACAAGAGGAAAGTAGTACAAGATGGGACTGAAGTATTAGATAGGGCAAGATCTTGTAGGGTTGTGCTGGCCAGAGCATAATTATGACTTTAATTTTAATTAAGATGGAAATACATGAAAACTTTAAATAGGAAGGAACAAGGTCCAATTCATGTTTTAAATCAGATTCCTCTTCTCTTCAATAAATAGATTATAGAGGATCAAGAATGAAAAGAAAAAGTAGTTAGGAGATTATTGCAGAACTCTGGGAAGATTATTCCAAGAAGTAGAAGATGAAGTTAGGATTAAGCTAGTGATAGTAAAGTAGACGTGAAGTACACATTCAGGATGTGATTTTTAGTTAAAACAAACAGTGCTAGGTTAGATGTACTCTATTGGAGATACCAAGAATAATCATGAGAAACACTTGAGATTTTAGTGTAAGCAAGAGGCTATATCTATTATCATTCATTGAGATGCAAGACATTTGAAGAAGAGCAGATTTTGGGGTAAGAATTAATAATTGACCATTCTGAGTTTGAAAAATATATGTAGATGTCAAGGAAGACTGCATATACAAGTCAGGACTTCTCAGGAGAAGCAGAGCTTGGAGATGTAGATTTGGGAGTTAGCAGCATGTGGAGGATTTAGGTTTATTTAGTCTATGGCCATGCCACCCTAATAAAGCCTGATCCTGTCTGATCTCGGAAGCTAAGCAGGGTCAGGCCTGGTTAGTACTTGGATGGGAGACCACCTAGGAAGAAGAACAGGTGCTGTAGGCATAAAAAATAAAAAATAAGAGATTGGAAGCTGACAAGTTCCTTGCAATCTGTGAGGTCAACCAAGGGTTGCTTCGCCTAAAAAAAAAACAAAAAAAAACAAAAAAAAACAAAACAAAAACAAAAAAAAAACACACAATAAAATAAAAAATAAACGAATTAGGTTATTTAGGGACTACGGAGAGAGAAGAGGGAAGCTCAAGACTCAGATATGAGCCATTTTAAAATTTAGAGGCTCACCAGGGAAAGAAGAACCAGCAAAGAAGACAGAAAAGCTAGGAAGGTTAAAACAGAAACAAAAACCAAACAAGAGAATGTGGTATCCTAGAACAGAACAAAGGCTTTCGAGAAGGAAACTCAACTTTGAATCTTTTGGTGATGTTGTACAGTGAGTGTCCTTTCAATATTCCCTTCTTCTTTATTTTCATGATTCTTATTCTGTTCTCTCCTGGCTCTCCTATAGACTCCATCACTATTCCTTTACCATCTCTTATAAATGTTTCTACTTCTCCCTGCATTTTAAATGTTGGTGCCATTTAGGATTCTACCTTCAGATATTTTTCTTTTAACTTCTTACATTTTCTCTGAAAGATCCCTTCTTCTTCCATGACTTAATATGCTTTCTATGCAGGTGATCCTTAGATCTCATTTGAGCCAGAGTCAGAAGAGGCTAAATAATACACAAATGAGAATTGAGAGACTTGAATTCTAGTCCTGTCTCTACCAGTTACGAGCTAAGTGTTATAGTGAAAATAAATCTTCCAGGCTTCAGTGTTTTTCACCTATTTCCTATGTGTAAAAAGAGGTGAGAAGATCAATGATTGCCTTGGTCTCTTCTAGTCCACACAGGTCTTTGGAAGAACAAAATAGGGGGAAAAACTGTGCCAATGTAATAATGTAATTTTTTTTCTTTCTCATGTATTCTCCCTCTATATCAGTGTATTCTTTTTTCTTTTCTACTTAGTTGACATATTTTCTCATAAACATACCTTTTGGAAAATATCTCTATTTTAGGGAGCCTTAATTTGACATAAGCCATGGTATACTAGGTGAGTTTAATTATATAAGATTTGCTGATAAAACTTTACTAAACCATTTTGTACTTAGACAGAAACTATTGAGAAAATAAATTTCACTGAGAATAAAAAAGACTCTTGATTAACTGAAATGAAATTATATCTAACAAAAATAATTTGGAGAAATACAAATACCGTATGATTTCACTTATATGTGGAATCTAGAGAACAAAATAAATGAACAAACAAAATGAAAACAGACTCGTAGATACAGAGAACAAACTGGTGATTGCTAGATGGAAAGGAAAGTGGAGGGCTGGGTCAAAAAGGTGAAGGGATTAAGAAGTACAAATTGGTAGTTACAAAACGGTCATGAGGATGTGAAATACAGCATAGGGAATATAGTCAATAGAAATATTGTAACAACTATGGATAGTGTCAGGTGGGTACTAGACTAATGAGAGGGATCACTTTGTAAATTATATAAATGTCTAACCTCTATGTTGTACACCTGAAACTAATATAAAATAATATTTAAAAATAAATAAAATAAAATAAAAACTATATATAGTCTAAGCCCTATATGTTAAGAATTCTGTTATCAGACACTGAAAAAACTTTCAGATTTCAAAAAACCAAAAACTACAGACATGCATCTTATCATTAAGTCAAAAATATAGTTCAGGGCTATCAGAAGTGGACATAGAATGACAATGTCTAATTATTCCCACTTCTGATCCAGGTTTCTCAAACCAACTTGTTCCTAATGCCCACTAAGGAATCTTAAGTTCATCACTTGCCCTTTTGCAAATCTCTTTCATTGTCCCCGTAACAGTTAGGCTGCTATTGCTATACTTTGAAACAGTGTTCAGGGAGATTTATTTTCATACTAGCTATAGTTCTTTGATAAACCTGGATTATGCTCTCCTTTGATTTTTCTAAGGCCCAAGGCTGATTCATGAAAGCAAAAGGGTAATTATTCCATGTATGGCAAACTAAAGACACTTATAAGCCCTTTGCCACAAAATTTTCTGAGGCTTGATGTAAATACATCAATCATTCTGCCAGGATCTGAATTTGTATTCTAGTTTGCACTAAGCGCATCGTGACAAGCAAGGTGTTTTATGTTTTAAGACATTATACTCAAAGTTTTTGAACAGGTCTTCTTCCTTTCTTTGGAAGAAGAATTTAAAACATTTAATAATGTGATCTGGCTTCCTAAGTTAGAATAATTTGGGAAAATTAAATAAAAGTATTAGAACTGCTTTTGTAGATTTTAATCATTTTTCTAAAATATAAACCAGAAATATGAATTGGAGTCATTCCTTCAATGAAAACCTTAGATAGAGTTCCATAACTATTACCATTTATTATAACAAAGTTAAACAGTACAATTGTATTACTATTAAATTATTAATATGTTATAATATCTATTTTGATTTATATATTTCATTATGTATGCAACTAAGATTTATCATACACAATTAACATGTGCAATGACAAAACTATTAAGACAGGAGAATATAGTTTGTGACTAAACATGGGATGAAAAGACCTATGTAAGTTTCATTAAAAGTTTATCTCTATGACAAATTCAGAATATGCACAATCATCATATATCCATTTATACACTGGATTATATTTTTAAAGTGCTATGTGGTTAATGTTTCTCCTTACAAAAATTATAATAATAATTTTTAAACGATTAAGTAACAAATGCAGATATAATTTACACATATAATTACTATCTCCCTGTCACATGTGTCACTATTTATGAATTAAGAGGCATGGCTTACACCTCATTTGTTCATTTATTCCTTAGAATAAATGAGTGATCACATATAATCCTTCTGAGTTGATCCTTGGGGAAATATATATTAGTGTTTATATATGTGAAGATGAATGGCTGGGTGAATGGAAGGGAAGTAGTATACTGGGCTATGAATAATATCAGCCTGAGCTTCTTCTCTTGCAATCAAGGCAAGGTGGATAAGTGGGGGCACAAAATTCCTGGGGGTGCTGTTTTAGTAGTCACTGTGCCTGGAGTTGTTATGTATGGAAAAGTCATCAGACTGAGATAAATGAGTCTGATAAGGACCACATATCTGGGTTGGGTCTACAAAACTCAGAGAATTCAAAGTAGAAAGGCAAAGGCACTCTCTGCAACTGGAGTTATTCGTGTACCTGAGTCTTTAGTATAACATGAATAGTTAACATATTCGTTATAAAATATTCATGTAATATATAATATATTCATGTAATAGTTAACATATCAAGGGCATCAATGAGTCCAGTAAAATCACTGTTTTCCAGCCTGTCAGGATGTCAGTCAGATCTCTGACTGGAGTATGAGCTCTACAAGGATCCGAGTCTCCCTTTTTTCCTATACTTGCCCCTCTGTGGGCCACTCAAACCATGACCTGGGCCTCTGTGGGTGAGGGCCTCAACAAAAGTCTGTGCCACCCACTTTCCCCTGTCTATGCCCAGGCTATTCCTCCACACAGTTCTGCGTAGACTTTTGCCCGTACCTATGGGGCGCTTAACTGCTGCAGCTCTGGCTTCGTGCTCTGAAGGCCAATGAGAGGGCACCTAGATGGCTAATTACATTTCCTTGTGGGCTTCAAAGTTAGGCAGTCTATAGTCAAGTCCCTGATATGCTACTAATTGGTTAGGGAATTTTGAAGTAAGTCAACATGACATCTTTAAGATTCAGTTAACTCATCTTTAAAATGTAGAATTAATAATATCTATTTCATAGATACTAGATAAAAGGCTATAAACAATGCCCGCACTGAACAAGAAATGAAGAAATAATAGATATCTTTTTTTTCTTTTCATCCCTCAACATAAACCATTGTTTTCTCAACATTCAGTTGAATATGGTTTTTACATAGTCACTGGGTGGTTGCACATTCATATCTAGATTGAGAACCCAAAAACTATGCCAAGATGAACCTGGGGTAGCAATGAAGACCACTTTCTTGGAAACCCATCTTTCCATCTCCGTCTCCTTCCCAGTTTTCATTTTGTTATTCTCTGTACTTCCTTCTGAGCCTCCCATGATCCTCACTTCTACCACTTTAAACCTCTGATGATCCTCATATGACTCTTCACCCTACTCTTTTCTTGCTTTAATCTCTTTTACACCTTGAAACTCCTTCCATTAGTCTCAATTCAAGTGTCTGCTCTGTAAAATCACTGCTGACACTTTAGGGAGACTTGAGGTCTTTCATATGTGCTCCTAGAATTTTTTGTATGTACTTCTCTAAGTACTCTTCATATGAACATTATTTGATTCATTTTGAATTTAAGAAAGGGTTAATCTAATGGCTGCTTTTTAGGTTTTAATTCTCAGGAATATAAACATCTTCTGAGAATAAGGACAAGTCAATAATAATATCACAGAGTTTCAAGTCACAATTAAAAACACATACTTTAAAAGTTAAATGTATTCTCACTTCGGATTGACAAAAAGTATTTTCTGGATTGATGCCAGTTTTCTTGATTCTAAGATGAACTACTTCACATCCAGTCTTATGGACCCTATATTGATTTTGTCTTTGTCTTTCTGAATTTGAACCATATGATTTGCAAGTCTTAGGTTGATGATGGCAATAAACAATGGTAAATAAAATCTTTTGACCACTTGAGAATAGAATTAGATTGAAGAAAGCATTCTTTAACTCTGAGTTGGTTATTTCCAAGGTCTCCTAGTATCTAAGTAGCTAATTTACCACTTAAATTGAAGCTCTGGTATTTGACTTGGCTAACTTTAATATCTATAAGGTAAATACTAGGCAACGTAGTAGGCTCTTTTAGTGTTGTTTGAGACCAGCTGAATAAAATAATGATTACTTTTGAGGGAATTACTCTTTCTATATCTTTATAATTTTTTGGCACGATTTTCCCACCAGTACCTAATCTGATAGCATTTTTAATGACTCTTTCATCAAATATCTCCAAAGCATCCAACATTCCTCCTCTCTCTCTCTCTGTCTTTCTCTCTGTCTCTCTGTCTCTGTCTCTGTCTCTGTCTCTCTCTGTCTCTCTCTCTCTCTCTCTCTCTCTCTCTCACACACACACACACACACACACACACACACAAACTCAAATAGGCTTATAATACATAATTAATCGTATGATTATAATAGCAAGAGAAACCAGCATGATCAGTTTAGAGAACAAACAAAACTGACTCTCGGTAAGTACTACTTGTGGGAGGAAATAGGTGTTGGTAAAAGATTACCTTGCAGATTGGTTACAAGCATTCAGTATCCCATGGGAGTCCATCAGTAATGTTTGTTTAGTGAGCAGTTTTGATGGTAATTTATATATGTTCTCTATTGTAGTTGCCATAAAATGTGTCTAAGAACAAAATGGACTGAGCTAAAAATATGTATATTATGATATTTCAAATTTAAGAATCAGAGATTTATAAAACATGAATCAAATCTTTCTAGACGAGGGATAGATTCATACCTTTGTAGACATCCTGAAATCCTTTCGATAAATGCTCTTCTTTTAAATATCAATTCTCAGTGTACAAACTGAGAGATGTGTCCTCTGGACATCATTCACATCCTTCCAAGAAGGGTACTTACAAAATGAGTTGACTGGGCTCTCAAGTGGCCCAACTTGTTTTCGCTTTAACAGTCTCTTTTGATGTCAATCAATATGTTTATAAGTCCCAAATAAATTGTGAGGCAATCTAGGAGGGAATTAATAGAATTTGTTCAAGAATTCTCCCACATGGTGACCACTATTTGCTAAGAACTAATGTTTATTTTCTGTTTAGCTATATTGAATTTAGTAACGATGTTTATGTCATTGTGGGACTGATTTGTCCTCTTGCATGACTTTCCTAGCAGTGCCCCTACTTGTATACAAGCACTAAAAGGCTATATAATAGATGTGACGTTTCAAGGTGAAGTTTACACGTTTTGACATCTAACAAATGAGAACACAGTTTCAAATTGTCAGTACATCATAATTTAATTGGCTCCTCTTTTCTTTCTCAGTAAGACATAAATAATAGGGTGAGTTACAATTGATGGTGACTTCAATTCAATAAAATATGGTAATAGTTCACACACATTGAATATTTTCATGTCATCCACAGTGCTCATCCATTACTTCTATGAGGAGAAATAAATCATTGACAAAATGTTAATTTTGTGTTAATAAGCCTGGTATCAAAGAGTTTACAATATATCTCAGAAACAAACTTTACATCCAGAAAGCGATAGCATAATAATTAAATAAAACACCAATGATATAAAAGGTATGGCTACACCTCTCCTTGCCAAGTTATTCTTTACCACATTATTTCTCCTTGGAAAACTGAAAAAGACCTATATCTGATAAAAGACCACCTGAAATATTACCAAGTTCTTTTACTAGTAAAGAAAAACTTTTTAGAACAGTAATGGAATCTATATGTTAAAGAAGATGCTTGTGATTTTTTGAGGTCTCAGAATTACTCAAGACAAACTAAAACAGCACCAATTGTACTATGCTATACTAGGCAGAATACACGGTC
>NW_011888882.1:3501805-3526442 GCF_000151845.1 Pteropus vampyrus
ATGATCAGTTTAGAGAACAAACAAAACTGACTCTCGGTAAGTACTACTTGTGGGAGGAAATAGGTGTTGGTAAAAGATTACCTTGCAGATTGGTTACAAGCATTCAGTATCCCATGGGAGTCCATCAGTAATGTTTGTTTAGTGAGCAGTTTTGATGGTAATTTATATATGTTCTCTATTGTAGTTGCCATAAAATGTGTCTAAGAACAAAATGGACTGAGCTAAAAATATGTATATTATGATATTTCAAATTTAAGAATCAGAGATTTATAAAACATGAATCAAATCTTTCTAGACGAGGGATAGATTCATACCTTTGTAGACATCCTGAAATCCTTTCGATAAATGCTCTTCTTTTAAATATCAATTCTCAGTGTACAAACTGAGAGATGTGTCCTCTGGACATCATTCACATCCTTCCAAGAAGGGTACTTACAAAATGAGTTGACTGGGCTCTCAAGTGGCCCAACTTGTTTTCGCTTTAACAGTCTCTTTTGATGTCAATCAATATGTTTATAAGTCCCAAATAAATTGTGAGGCAATCTAGGAGGGAATTAATAGAATTTGTTCAAGAATTCTCCCACATGGTGACCACTATTTGCTAAGAACTAATGTTTATTTTCTGTTTAGCTATATTGAATTTAGTAACGATGTTTATGTCATTGTGGGACTGATTTGTCCTCTTGCATGACTTTCCTAGCAGTGCCCCTACTTGTATACAAGCACTAAAAGGCTATATAATAGATGTGACGTTTCAAGGTGAAGTTTACACGTTTTGACATCTAACAAATGAGAACACAGTTTCAAATTGTCAGTACATCATAATTTAATTGGCTCCTCTTTTCTTTCTCAGTAAGACATAAATAATAGGGTGAGTTACAATTGATGGTGACTTCAATTCAATAAAATATGGTAATAGTTCACACACATTGAATATTTTCATGTCATCCACAGTGCTCATCCATTACTTCTATGAGGAGAAATAAATCATTGACAAAATGTTAATTTTGTGTTAATAAGCCTGGTATCAAAGAGTTTACAATATATCTCAGAAACAAACTTTACATCCAGAAAGCGATAGCATAATAATTAAATAAAACACCAATGATATAAAAGGTATGGCTACACCTCTCCTTGCCAAGTTATTCTTTACCACATTATTTCTCCTTGGAAAACTGAAAAAGACCTATATCTGATAAAAGACCACCTGAAATATTACCAAGTTCTTTTACTAGTAAAGAAAAACTTTTTAGAACAGTAATGGAATCTATATGTTAAAGAAGATGCTTGTGATTTTTTGAGGTCTCAGAATTACTCAAGACAAACTAAAACAGCACCAATTGTACTATGCTATACTAGGCAGAATACACGGTCTAGCTTTACACCTATTATGCCTTTATACTGCTTTTACTATACTACCTCTAAGTTGAGAGAAAAAAGTAATTTTCATTTACTATTAGTTAATCAAAAAGATATTTAAAAGGACAAATTAGTCTGGCTTCTTCTTGTCTATTTGAGAAATAAGCAAACAAAAAAATCAAGTTTACTGAAAGGGTTCCCTTTTCTCCACATTCTGGCCAACATTTGTTATTGTCTTTTTGATAGTAGTCATTCTAACAGTTATTAGGTGATATCTCATGGTGATTTAGATTTTCATTTCCCTGATGACTAATTATGTTGACCATATTTTTATATACCTGTTAACCATATGATCCTGGGCTTTTTTGTCATTGTTATTGTTGGGAGGTTTTTATTATTGACTCAATCTCCGTACTAGTAATTGGTCTGTTCCAACTTTCTATTTCAGCATGATTTGGTCTTGGTAGACTTTATGTTTCTAGGAATTTATCTCTTTTAGGTTGTTGAAGTTGTTGGGTATAATTGTTTATAGTAGTCTCTATGAGCCTTTGTGTTTCTGAGGTTTCAATTGTAACATCTCTTTCATTTCTGTTTTTATTTTTCTGAGTCCTCTCTTCTTTTTTCTTGGTGAGTCAGGCTCACCAAGAATTTTATCTTTTCAGGGAACCAGGTCTTAGTTTCATTGATCTTCTCTATTATCTTTTCAGTCTCTTTTTTTTTCTATTTTTGTTCTAATCTTTATTTCTTTCTTTCTACTAATTTTGAACTTTGTTTTTCTTTTTCTAGTTCCTTATGGTGTAATGTTACATTGGTCATTTGAGACTTTTATTTTTTCTTAAGGTAGGCATTTATCACTATGAACTTCCCGGTTAGAACTACATTTGTTGTATCTCAATAATTTTGGTATATTATATTTCCATTTTTGTTTGTCTCAAGGTATTTTTTATTTCTTTTTTTTTAATTTTTCTTTGACCAACTGGTTGTTCAGTAGCATGTTTCTTATCTCCACACATCTGTGTGGAGATAAGAATTTTCCAGTTTTATTTGATTAGTTCCTACTTTATTACCATTGTTATCAGAGAAGATGCTTGACATGATTTCAGTCTCAAATTTGTTAAGATTGTTTTGTACCTAACATACAATCTATCCTGGAAAATGTTCTATGTGCCCTTGAGAAGAATATGTACCTGTTTCTTTTGGATGGAATGTTCTCTATGTATGTGTTAGGTCGATCTGTTTTAATATATCATTTTAGGCCTATGTCTCTTTATTGATTTTCTATCTGGATGATCTATCCATTGATGTAAGTTGGATATTAAAGTCCTCTACTATTATTATATTATTTATATTCTTTTTTAAGGTTTTTAAATATTTTCTTTATATTCTTAGGTGTTCCTATGTTGGGTGCATGAATATTTATGAATGTTTTATCTTCTTGTTGGATTGAACCTGTTATCATTATATAATACCCATCTTGTCTCTTATTACAGTCTTTGTTTTAAAGTCTATTTTGTCTATAGCTACTCCAGCTTTCTTTTGGTTTCCATCTTTTTCTCATCTTTTTCTATCCCTTCACTCTCAGTGTGTATGTGACCTTAAATTTAAAGTGAGTCTCTTGTAGGGAGCCTGTAGACAGTTATTGTTTTTTATTCATTCAGCCACTCTAAGCTTTTTGATTAGAGAATTTAGTTTCTTTACATTTAAGTTATTAATAATATGTACCTATAGCCATTTGTTAATGGTTTTCTGGCTATTTTTATAATTCATCTCTGTTATTTTATTCTCTTGATCTCTTTGTGGTTTGATGACTTTCTTTAATAGTATTCTTATATTTCTTTCTCTTTCTCTTTTGTGTATTTACTATAGCTTTTTTTGTCTTGTGGTTACCATGAGCCTTTCGGCTATGTTTGGTTCAAGAAATAGAGAATTGTATTTGAGACTGAAAATTCATTAATTGTAGTTATGCTGAGTAAATACATCTGTTTGTGATAATCCCATTTATTTGTAGAATTCCTATAAAACTTCATGAACAGTGTATGAACTTTGAATTAAGATGAACCACAAGAATATTAGTCCATGTTTATTCTGCTAGAGGAACAAGTCCAAATTAGAATTAGTAATGACGACTATCTGATTAGACCTTACACAACAGCGGGAGAGAAGGTGGAGTGGAGCAGATACTGCAAGGGTAGTCTGGATTCCAGTCCCCATGTCACTGGTGCAGGTCATGTGATACCTCTGAGCCTCTGGTTTCTCACCTGCAAAGTAGGAATCCCATCTTCCTTTTTAACACACATTTAAATTAGGCGATGAATGTGGAAACCTTATATAAAAGCTGAAAGATGAAATGATAGAATTTATGATTTTTAAAATTTTACATATTACACTTAATTCTTAGAAAAATCCACTTTTAAAATGGAAAGGACAATAGATAGTTTTCAAATATGTTTAGTTGTCAAAGCCCTGTTTCAAACACATCTTATATAGAGCCTCAATATCCATAGTAGATAATACCACAGAGAATACATCTAATTGATCTAAGGGCAGAAAGTCCAGGGTTCTACTTCCTAAGGCTTTCTCTTATCCTGTCAGGCAGCCTATAAGCCATCTTAACTCATTCCTAAGACTTCATAAAGTACAGTTCAACACCAGAGTTGCAGAACATCACATACATTTTGCAGATAAGGAGTCTGAGTACTAGAAAGGCCAAATAATTAGATTTGGGGAAATAGAAAGTTTGTGGTATTACTGTTAAAAGTTCCTACTTTTGGGCACTTTGCTCATGTAATACCTCCTAGTAAAGAGCTCTACTTAGCACATTACTGTATTTTCTAGTTCACTGAAAGGTTACTGCCAGCGTATGAACAGATAAGGTGAGTAACGTGAATGGCCATAATATAGCACATGTACCATCAGCACTGCGCCTAAGGCCAACTAAATTGGGTAGGTTATTCATTCACTGCAAAATTCTCAGGCATCTGCCATGTGCCAATACTAACATATTTTGCTCACTTAAGGTTTTTTTGTTTTTTTTTTTTAAATAAACCAAATTTGTTTGTATAAAATGTCAAGATGATGAAATTTCTAGTTGTTTCTTCTGGAAATTCTTTGGGTAATAGAAACAAAACATATAATTTCTATTTTCACAGATAGTATTGTGTATTTCTAGATACTGCAGTAGTCTCAATCATCTCTCTCTCTCTCTCTCTCTCTCACACACACACACACACACACACACACACACACACATTTATACAGACATAAACATCCAAGGCAAAGAAAGAAAATTACTCAAATGGATAAAGTAAATAATATTCTCAAAATACTATATCATCCTCTTATAAATCAGTCTTAGACAGTTAACAAGTAGAAAGGGTTATCATAAACTATCCTAAACTAGAAAGGATTATCAAATACCCAACACAAGACATTTGTATGGTTTTATTTTTGGTTAGTGGACATGTATGAAAAGTGTCTCTCATGCCTTAATAAATTAAATTTAAAAAGTATTCAATATTCAATATTTAGAATAATAAGTCAAATTAAGAATAAATATTTTAAATTATCTGGGCAACTGCTCAAGTTTGTAAAAGAATTCATTTGGTTCATTTTTGAATGTGGGAAAAGTTTATTTGAGTAAAACAAGAGGAGTCCTAAGGGAATGGAACTTAAATATGCTGGAAATATTTAAGGAAAAAAGGGGAACATTTTTGACCCAGTGGGAGAAACCAGAATCAAATTTATGTTGTAAAAATATAAACAAAGGATAGACGTCAATGTGGTTAACTAAGACATAACTATAGAAAAAGAAATTAGCAGAGGACCTTGGAAGCACTAACAATGTGGTAAAGGAAACAATTTTGAATACATACTATAAAAATAAATAAAACTAAATGAAAAAGGATAATTAAGAAATAAATGAAAATAAATAATATTAAAGTCACTTAAAATTTTTCCAATGATTGAAAATAAGTTTGACATATATGGGAGTCAGCAGCTATGTCTTTAGCAAACTCTATTTGAAGAATAAATATATTCATTGTAATTGAAGTTTTAATGATGAAAACCTCCATCTGAATATTTCCTTTTATTCATAATTCAATTAATGATAACGTCCTCTCTAATACTTGATCTAATTAAAGAGCTTCTGTTCAGAAACCTGCTTCCAACTTTTCAAGCAGTGCCACCAAATAGATAGAATTAAATAATAATATTCTTCCCACATTCAAGTAACTTGGTCCTGGAATTTCTCAAGTCAAATAATTTTTTCCTTTATTTCTCTTTGCTTTCTCCAGCATTTGTTTTCTCTTTGTTTAGGATTGTGAACTTCTACTAGAATATGTGTTCCATCCTGTTTTTCTTTATTCTTACAGATAAAAATGGAGAAGCAGACCCAACTTGGCACACTTGAACATGTAACACATTCAAGTATAATAGAATGACATTTTTCATGCAGTAAAATGTTCTGGATATCAGTTCTGATTTAAACATTTTTAACTCAAGTTAATAAAGAATCAATTTCTCCTCCTAATGAACTAAGTTAATAGTGCATTAACTTGAGACCAATTAGAATGTACTGTATCCTGCTTTTCTTTGAAAATGTTTTCTCTAAAACATGTTTTGTGAATTTAGGATAGATTAGAAGAAATTACTTTATTAAATCATTCTCAATTAACCAATATTTATAGAGCACTGTGGATGACACAAAGAAAAATCAAATACTTTGTCAAGGGAGACAGATATGTATTTTCACAACTCTATTGCAAAATAGACAATGATAAATTTTTAAATTGACTGACTTAATAAAAGGGCTATGAAAGGATCTTTGCTCTCTGTGCATGAATTTTTCTCACACTGTGCTATCCTCATTTGGTTAAGGCTTGTGTCTCCGGTTTTGCTGATGGGTTCTCTTTACAATTCCCCTTAAACAATGAAATAGTGACTGGAATGGCAGAATTCTAGCTTATTTCTTCCAGAGACATTAGTAGTGAGGACCCAGTACAGGAAGATTAAAAATTCTACCATGCCTTTTTTTCAGCCAGTGACCTCTATTCTCTGGAAACAGGAAAATGAGTAACCCTGAGATGCTAAGTGCCTTTATCCCCTTATGTTATCCATGAGAAGAAATGTTCTGTTTTTTTCATAATAAAACAAAAGCTCATATCTCAAATGTTTTCTGACCACTGTAGTTCCAGTATACAAATGTTCTACAATTAAATGAATATAAAATAGATACGATTTAGAATCTCATTTATCACATATTGAATTTTTGTTTTGTTTGGATTTACATTTAGAACACAATATATAGCAAAAATTTTAGCAGTAGAAATCTCTTGTGATCTTATTTCTCATATATATTGTGTCTGACTTTTCAGGGGATATTTTCATTATATGTTGTAACCAATTTTTGATTGCTTTCCTGGTAAAACTTTTTTGATTTACTTCTCCAGAACTTTGTAAAATTGTGAAGAAGACATGGGAAGTAATAGTTCAAAATTTTAAAGCCTTGATTATAAACTTAAATTTAAATTTCCTCTAGAGAGGATTTCCTATCGTTTTTGAAATTTAGTATTCTTTACTATAACAGTGAGTGAAAATTTTTTTAATCAAAATGATTGACTGTAGTTTACTAGTAAGAAAGAAGTACTCCTAGTAGAGTATAATAGCTGCATTTATAATGTTAAGCACCCCAATCCCAGTTTCATCCATTCTTCTTAAATTTCTGAATGAACCCAAATCATTCATCTCTGAAACTAGCTTCAAATATCACACTTCTTCAAATGGAGTACGAATCTTACAACATTATAATCCCTATTCTTTCCTCCCATCCTTTATGCTACTGTTGTCATACAGTTACTGTTATATATGCTATAAACTCCAAATATATTGCTACTATTTTTGCATTAGATATGAAATATTAAAGTATTTCAGAATAATCAAAATATCTATTATAATTATCTTCACTTTAGCCATCTCCAAAGATCTTTATTTCTTTGTGTATCTTTCAGTTTCTGTCTGATATCACATTGCTTCTGCCCATAGAACTTAGTTTAAAATTTCATGTAGAGTAATTAATTATCTGGTATTAATTTTATGTTTTTGTTTGTTTGGGAAAGGCTTTATTTTCCCTCTATTTTCTCTGGTTATAGAATTCTGGGTTCAGGTTTCTTTTTTTTTTCCCCAGCACTTCAAAGTTGTCACTCTATTGACTTCTAGCTTACACAATTCTGACAAGAGGTCTGCTGTAATTCCTATCCTTGTTCTTCTGTATGTAATTTAACACTGCAGATAATGACTCACTAGTCTCCCAAAAGACTCACTAGTACTAACTCTCGTCATTTAACATGCCTGGATAGATTCAAAACCATTTAAAAATAAGTAAATAGAAAAAAAGGCATTAAATATGAGACTTTGTAAAATTTTGTGAAAAACATAAAGTGTATAAAAGATAGATGAAGAGACAAGATATTTTGATAGCATACCTCAAGACAGAAAAGAAAGTTTTGAATAACTACTTCTTTGAACTATACAAGAAGTTAAAGGAAACATAGACAAGAAAAGAGATGGAAAAGAAATATAACAGCTTTTACATGCCGTTGGTCTTTCAAAGTCAGAAAAGAGAATGTGAATATAGCAACCCCAGAACCTCAAATTGCTTGCAAATGCTTTCATCCTGTGCCACTTCAAACTGGAGAATTATGGAGGAATTTACCAGCACTTCCTCTACATAACTTCATTTATCATGCCAGTGCTCTCTCAGGCAGTAAAGATATATGCTGATTCCTGTCACTTTTTATACTAATTCTACTATATCTGACAGAAATTCCTTTATGTGTATATATTTGGCAATATTCTCTAATTTTGAGATCAGTGAAATGCTTGCCCCATTTTTCATTTCTCTTTAATAATTTCAGTTAGACTTTGGAAAAGGAATTTGTTAGCCCCTTGCTGCTATTTTTTTCTGGAAATGTATGTAACTGATAAAAATTTTAAAAAGAAAACAACAGAAAACTATTTCCATTAAAAGTCAACAAACAATAACAGCAAAAAGAAAGCGTATGATATCTTATGTGAAATTTTGAATCTCTTATTAAAATAATTGAGATCAATTAATATATATTTTAAATTTACATATTTATTAAAATAGCA
This sequence comes from Pteropus vampyrus, assembly GCF_000151845.1. NCBI lineage: Eukaryota > Metazoa > Chordata > Mammalia > Chiroptera > Pteropodidae > Pteropus > Pteropus vampyrus. The sequence goes on from NW_011888882.1 coordinate 3,510,314, forward strand.
TTTTTATTATAAAAATTAGAAATTATAGGTCAGTGAAAAGAAGAAAACGAAGTTACCAACCATCTCACTATTCAGGGCTAATCATCGTTGATTTATTAGTGTGGTGCTTTCAAACATGTTTAAAAATCTGTTCCTCACTTCTCCCTTTCCAAATTAACAATACATTATGAATATTTTTCTAGATGCATTAGGTTTCTTAAGGATACTGCCACATTATTTTACATTCAATATTGTGATGTTAGACATTTTTCAATTATTTGCTGTAGCTATATATTATTTTCTTAATTCTATTTTATGCTATTTAAAATAGGATCTAGTACAATTTTCTCTATCCCTATATAAATACTATTGTGCTTTGTAAACGCTATTTATCAAATAAAGATCTGCTTGTTTGGACTGGAAGACAAGTAGCAATGTTTACAATTCTTATTTAAACCAAATAAGGTCCTATTCATATGGACTTGTCACATCTAGTTGGGGAAACAAAGTTATTTTTTAGGATGTCTGAATGTTCACCATTATAATCAACTCTGTCATTTAAGAATATTATATCTTCAGATTGGATAAATAAGACAGAATTTTTATGTCAACACATGTACTTGTCTCAAGAGCTATCTCTTCAGATGGCCCTTTAAAAAGTAATACTAACTTATAAACTCACAGCAGTATGTGAACCCATTGTCTTCCAGAGCCCCAACACATTGGAGATGATAAAATCTACTATGTTTAATGCATAAGAGTAAAAATAGAATCTCATTAATTATTTTAATTTCTGTTTTTATGATAACAAATAAAAACAAGTATTTTCTAATTATGAAGTACCCAGCTAATTCTCATGCTTTTTATTGAGATATTTATTTTCTTAGTACTTGATATTTTTTAATATATGAAGGATAAATCTATATTTAAGTCATCGCCTGAATTAGTTTTGCATATTTTAGTGTTCAACATATATTTTACTTCATACACATACACGCACACACATACACACACGTATAAAATCCATAAGAAATTTATTTTCTGTAATGAATTTATAATGTATAATGTTGAGATATAGTTTTGCACACATTGGCTATTCTCAGGTGGGTAGCTTTTTTTTTTTCTTACTGAATATTCTGTTTTTTTCTCAATTATTTCAAATACAATTTTCATTATATATAAAAGTCAGACAGTATTGTGCCATATCGTTCTATATATACTCCTGCAATAGTACTACACTTCTTTAATAAATGTGGTTTTGTAATACACATCAAATTAAAAATGTTTCTATATAATTACAGATTCACATGCAGTTGTAAGAAATAATACAGAAAGATTCCATGTATTCTTTATGCAGTTTACGCCAATGATAATACCTGGCAAAACTATAGTTAATTATCACAACTAGCATACTGAAATTTTTACAATTTATTAAACTTATTCAGATTTCTGTAATTTTACTCATGCTCATTATTGTATCTGTGTGTGTTTAGTTTTATACAATTTAATCACCTGTGTAGGTTTGTATATCCATTACCATTGTCAAAATTCAGAACAGATCCCTCATGTTTCTCTTTAACACCCACACCTACTTTCCTAACTCTGGTACCTAACCCCTGTCAATTACTATTCTGTTCTCTATTTCCAAAATGCTGGTGAAGATGTAAAATAACTGGATCACTCATTCATTGCTGGTGGGAAAGTAAAATGGTACAGTCGGTCCGTAAAATATACAATTACCATGTGACCTAGCAATTGTACACTTGAGCATTTATCCCAGATAAATGAAAACTTATATTCACATGGAAACCTATACACACATGTGTATGGCAGCTTTATTCATAAAACTACTCAGTAATAAGAAGGACTTAGTGATACACACAACGACCTGGATGAATCTTGAGGAAACTATGCTGAGAGAAAAAAGCCATTCTCAAAAGCTTACATAATGTATGATTTCATTTATGTAACATTTTGAAATTATAAAAATTTAGAGATAATGAAGTTTAGTACCTGTTAGTATACAACCCTTATCATGTTTTTCTAGATTTTTTGCCTAATCTCACATTTTTAAAATTCCTGATTCAATTATAAAATCTACCATATTTCTCAATTATTAAATTGTGATAGAGTTGAATCACTACATCAAAATCAGGAATTTGACCCTATGATATTAAATATTGTCATATAAGACTTAATGAGTATGTCCAAGTTAAGTGTTCTTTTGTGTTGCTCAGTAGATTCACCTATGGTGGGCTTGTATAATTCTTGTTATGTAAATTCCAAGTCACTTTATGCAAATTTCCTTTTATTATTTTATTTGTTATCTTTTATATATATAAAGACCACTGATTTATGTATTTATTTTATAAAAATTTATGCTATCATTATGTTTTCTTCCTTAGTACTCATGATTATTGAACACCAAGTTTTATATCAGTTGCATATACACTTTTGGGAGATTAAATTTTTCTGATTATATTATTATATAGTCCTTGAGATATCACTTGCATGATGGATAATTTTCTTTTTTATTTGAAATTATAAAATCCTTGATTATTTAAGTCCTTTTTAATTTATATCTATAGATGCCAAAATGACATAAAAGACTGATTATTATTTGGGTTGAATTTCTTTTTGGTCTCTTAGAGAAGACTTAGGAAAACATCCACTTTGGAACACAGATTTAGATTTATTCACATTAGACTGGGCATTTCACTCCTGCCACTGATCAATTATAAGACCTTGGTCAAAAGACTTAAACTTCTACCAAGTCTCAGCTTTCTCGTCTATTTAGATAAAAGCATTTATCTTACGATAGTGTCTTATAGATAAAATATACATAAAACATTTGGCATACTGTCTGATACAGAGAGGCCAATAAATATTTTTGTGTGTGAATATTGATGTGTATATATATATCTACAGACACACACATATATATACACATACATATACATATATATACATATATATATACACATATATTTACATATACATATATACCATATGAGAAGATATGTCATGACAAGCTCTGCTCTTGTTTTAGTTGGTCTTGCAAAGGATATATGTCCAAAGGATAAACTATATTAATGCTGCTTTTGTTTCAGGAAGGTTTTATTGTACATGCAGGCCACAATGAAGTGCCATGGAGTCTGTGCACAACCAAGCTCTTAGATTACCACTTAGGCAGACTTCTATGAGATGGTACCTTTTGTATCTGTGCAGTTCACAATCAGCAGGGCCAGGATTAAGATGATGTGAATATGCAGTTAAATATTAAATTGTGCTTATTTAATATTGACTAAATTAAAATATTAATATTTCAGTATAATATTTTTTTAATTTTATGTATGCACATTTTTTTTCCTTTGCCTCAGACTCTGGTATGAATGCATGGCACTATCACTGATTCTATCTTCATTTACATTTTTTATGTTTTTTTCATGATAAATTTTTGCAAATTTTTTGATTTTTACAAATATTTTTAAATTTTTGAATTTTAAAATATTGCACTAAAATATTATTTATCTTGACTATTGAGTTTTTTGGGGACTCCTTAAATTTTACACCCAAGGCAACTGCCACACTTACCTCACCTTAATCCCAGCCATGACAATCAGAGCAACTTTTCTTAGTGGATGTACATATACAACTATCATATGATGATACTACTGATAACTGCTAACTGTTCTTCCTCTAGTCATTCCCTTCTCTGAGTGTACCATGTACTCAGCCGCTCCAGGCCAAAAACCTTTGTAGTATTTTTAACTGATCTTTTTTCCCCCATACCTCACATGTATGTAATCCACATATAATGTGGATATGTGTGATTTACGTGTAAACTAATCTAGCTTGTTCTCGCTTCAAAATTTATTCTACATCTACTTTTATTACTTGTCTAATACCACCTTTAACTAAGCCTAGACTAACTAGTTTCATTTTTCTCTTAACTCCTACCTTCCTAGTCAAGAGGAACTAGAGGAATTTTTATAAAATGTAACTCAGGTCATGTCATTCTTCTCATGAGCTAGAGATACATGATCAGTGGCTTACTACAAAATTAGGGTTCATTTTGTACAAACTAGCTAAATCCTAAACAAACACAAATGTGTTTTTATTCCAATTATCATGACCCTCTGGTCCCTTCTCATTTCAATAGAAAAAAATTCAAATTTCTTTCTATGCCCTAGATCATTACAGAACCTGACTGTAGCCCACCTCTTACTTGTCATCTCTGACCCCTTAACCACACTCACTTTAATCTAGCTATACTGGCCTACTTCTGTTCTACTATCCTGAATTATTCTCCATTAGATCACTGATCACCTTTTGGTGTTTTACTATTAGTTAACTCTTTATGTATTTATTCTCTGATTTCCACAACTGAAAAAAATTGGAAGATAGCTTTATTTAAACTATGGAAACTCTGAGGATTACTAAAATGTAATCTTCATGAGATAGTGATTTGTTTTGTGCTGTGTTCTCAGTGCCTAAAATCCTGCCAAACACATAGTAGGAGTTCAATAAATATTTTCCAAATATATGAATAAATGTTGATGACAAAGATAATTAGCTCAATAGAAATTAAATAGAAATCTATAATCAGCCTATCATTTTCCCCTAAGATAATAGATAAAATAAAGCCTTAAAATCCTAATCCAGGGGTACCTAACATCAAAAGGGATAAACTTTGAATTATTTATTTCTACCAGTTATAGCTAATTTTGATTGAAATCTTCCAGAAAATTACACAAATACCACAACACTCTTCTGTTGACTTTATTATACAGCAAGTTTTTCTCTTCTATGAGCGATGTAGAAAAATGAATACTTCTACGTTTTTACTGCCGTTATCATTTCAATCAATTAAAATGCTTGGAAGAGGCACAGCATCATAATGATGATAAATTATCTAGATTTTATAAATTTTACAAGCAACTTTTTATAGTTAACTTGCAAATTTATCCACTATCTTATTTCACAAATGAGGAGTTAGAAATAGTGGGTACATTTTTTCATATATGTTCTTAGAGGAGTTAGACTTATAATTCATTCATTCAGAATGCATGAATATAATAATAGGAAAAAATAAGTGTTGTGGAAATACAACTTTATAACTTTAAGTTTAAGCAAGTAATGGGGTATTTTAACTTAAATAATTGAAAACAATTAAAATATAACCTTATTCAAATCATGTAATCTCTATGAAGATTGGAATGTAAATATTTGAAAACACTAACATTGAATAAGTGTTATGATATGTCTGTGTTTGTGCGTTTGAGAGTGTATGAGAGACAGAGATCTAGATTCTAAGAGACAATTTATTAAAAATGAACTTTTATAATAGAGTAAATTAAAACAGGCAGAAGTATTATTACAACAATGAAAAACCATATACAGCAATTTGTTCACAAAGGTTTCAGTGTTACTTTACAATAATTTGCATTTTAGCAGAGACACAAGCACCACATATCATCTCATTCACAGATATTGCTGTAGAAGATGATTCTCGAAGATCATTATAGACAATGATTCTTAAAGTTATATATACTGTCAAGGAAGCTCTAAGTCTACAAAACAGTTTTACTGACTCATAATTAAATGTTTTATCTTCTGGATCAACTGTAAATACAAGAATTAATGTGCTGTAGTTATAATTTGTATGAAATACTTGGTGCCAGTTCAGTTTATATAGATCGATATGCTATAAAGTAGTACAGCCATCCCTTTAGACTCTATACCCAGGAGTAGCAATTTGGTTTACAGATGAAAGATTGATTAAAAATGTAATTAAGGTTTTGACTAAATAATCTCCCACTTATATAGATTTTTCCCTACATTAAATGTTGACCTGCCATTCTTTTCCCCTGACTTGAGTTAATTCCTTCTTTAGTATCATGTTTAAGTTCTCTTCATCTACTACTCACCAAAGCCTACTGGCAATGTCTCTGAAATGCCTCCCCAATCCAACATCTTCCCATTCCCCGTATTACTACCACAATTTAGGTCCTCAGTGTTACATCAACAAACTCAGACATAATAATAAAATTTTAAACACATTTAGTTTCTCTAACTCCTTGAAACATTTAGTTTCTCTAACTCCTTGAAAATACACATTTATACAACATGAGATACTCATATTTTAAAAACTATTTTTCTAAAAACATTTTCAACAATGTGTTGTGCTTCTCTTGTTTTCAACAGAATATCTACATGTATTTCTCTGTTTATTAATTTCATAATTTATCAAATTATTAGTCACAGTTCTTTAACAATAACAAAAATCTTTGTATTTTAAATTATATATATTTCAAATTTTGATGTAGAAATGCAATAGAAAGTTTCAAATGTTTTACTAAGTGAAAAAATCATACATTTTCAGATATATTCTGTTAGGTTTCAAAATTTATAAGCACCATTTTTTTTTTTTATTGCAAAGTGAGCAAAAAAATGTAAACACAGACTTCCTTCTTCATGTAAACTAATGGAGATTTCAGACTCTGTATGAACCATTATTTCTACAAAGGACTCAGGAGGACCTTTATTTCTGATAGGTGGTGATGTTCAATGCCTGACTCTAGTTTTACTTCCTCTCTTCCTTCTTTCCTTCTCTTCTTCCTTTTCTTTCTCCTATATTTTCATGCCACCAAGAAGCATTCTATTTGTAAATTTTCCTATAGCCTCACATCCAAAATCATCACAAGAAGAGAGGGAGATTTCTACCACTGAAGTCACTCCCTCGAAATTTAAGGTAACCCATTATATTTGCAAGTAAGCCAATCATAATATTCGATATAGAAAGTTTATTTAAATGACAAAAACTGTCCTACCTTTAAAAGATAAACACTACTTAGTAATTTAAAAAGAATATGCCAGTAGATTGTTCATAAAAACTAGAATTAAATTTAATAGGCAAATTTATAGTTTTAAATTTTTTAGAACAGTAAAAAGATGAATAATTTTTGCTAAAGCCACTAAAAGATAACTCAAAGTCAGTTACCACATTTGGTCTAGGCTAGACCATGGGAAAACTAGTAAAGGCAGATGACCCTCAAAGAGGTAAAACAAAATCAACAACAATAAATCCCTATAATTCTCAGTTGAATGGAATACTAGATTTACCTTGCATGCTATCTCCTAATTCACAGAAATTTTAAGTATCACAACTCATTTTCAAAAACTCCCCAAATCTGTAGAGATGAACTTGAAAAATTGGCATGGTATTGGCTAATTTTATGAATGGAAACATTTCTGAAATTCACTGGGGGCAGAGCATCAGACTTTTATAGTCCCATAGAAGACTTTTATGTTACTATTGAAAAATACAAAGGACAGTGAAAGAATTCCAATTTTGTTCTCTGTAGGTTAAGAAACAGGAGTTACCATTAGATTTCAGAGTCACATTTACAGTGACTCCCCAAGAATAGAGAGTCCGTGGAGGATGGAGGGAATGTTTTGGCTGTTGGGCACCACCTTCATGGAACAGTAACAATAACACAATTCATGACTCCCTGTCAAAGATTTATATATCTTAACTCTTCAGCTAAAAACAGAAGAAAAGAAAGGGAAAAGAAACTGTAATACATTTTCTTAAGAAATTGGCTTTATCTTGCTCAGTGGGTTTTCTGTGAAATTACTGGAATTCTCACAGTGGATTTCTAAACTTTTCTTAGAAGTAGATATTTCAATGTAATAAAGACTAGCCAGGGTTTTCCTTTAGTAACCATAGCTCTTTTTAAAAAAGTATTTCACAATACCTAGAAAGCAAGACTTACACTGTGAAAAAATAAATTAAGGGCACTTCTTAAGATATGTATATAGCATCTCTTATATAATTAGTATCAATTCCATAATAGTTTTACAGTTACTTTTTTGTTTTATATATAATTGTCAATTTAGTTAAAAAATTATTCCTAGCAGTACTGTAGTGTATTTTTTGGTTACTTTTGGAATAAGACTTTAATTTTAAAATCATGCATATATATGTATAGAATTGAAAAAAATTCCAAAAGATATAATATTGTGGTATTTTTAAGGGTTATTTCTGAATGATTAGGATTGAGTAGTTTGATTTTTTACTTTAATTTATGCATATTTAAATCACACTTTTAACAAAGAGCATGAATTATATTTGTAAATATAAACAAAAATTAAAACCATTTATGATCCAAAGTAAATTCTAAAATGAATCATAAAGTCTAACCATAGCATTTATTAAACTTTATGGCTTTTTTGGAAGTTATCATTTAAAAGTTTATGAAGTCATGATCATTTTACATTTAAAGACAATTTTTTAAAAATAACTAATTTTATTGGAAATTTTTAAATGCTAGATTTACTGAGCTTTCTTGTAAAAATATTGTGTGAAGATCATACTTAAATTTTTAGTTAAATTTAGTTTTTTAATTAAAAAGCACAAATAAATTATTAACATTTTTAAATTAAAAAGTACAAACAGGTGAACTTAATTTCTAGAATATATTCTATTTAACTCAGTATATCCAAAATATTGTTTTACCATATAGTCAATATAAAATTATTAATGATAGACATACTCTTTGTAGCAAGTCTTCAAAATCTTGTGCATATTTCATACTTGAGACATGTCTTAGTTCAGATCGCACATGCATTAAGTGCCACATGTGGCCAGTGCTTATGCTATTAGATGACAGAGAATGAAAAGGTAGAGAATTATATTTTTGTAATTGCTTATAAACTCCAGCAGGAACTCTCAGGTAAAGTGTTGTTTACCTGAAAATTTAAGAGTCTATGTTGTTTTAATTCCAAAATTCTAGGGTAGAATTTTTCAAGATTAAAACTTGCTTTTTTTAAAAAAAAAAGAAAGAAAATCTATCCATGGATACAGTGTTTTAATTGGCACTGAAATTTGATATAAACTAATTTCTTTTTACTTAAGAAGAAATTATAATTAAGGAACTATTGCTTCCAAAAAATACTAGACAAGATAATTTAAGGGACTTTCCTCTGATAATATAACTACATACTAGATAAGTTACAAGAACTATACTTTGTAATGCAGTGCTGAAAATACTGAAGGACAATTTTCAAGACAAGTAGAGTGTTAGGACACCCGACTAACCCTGGAACTGAAATCCTGAGATTTCTTGTTAAACCAAAACCCTCAAAATATATCAGTGTGGCCCTGGTCTAGTAATACCTCTTGGCTCCCAACAAAAGCAAACACAATTTCTCTTTGGAGAAAAACCTTCTTCATTTGAGTTCTTAGGATACATACAGATTAAGTTCAGTCAAACATGAACTCACAATTAAAAAATTAAAAGCCAAATGAACAACAATATCATGATTGCATGAGAGCTATAAGGATAAATAATTTGAGGCCCAGGGCATTCAGATACAAGAATTATTAGATATTTTATATAATATAAGAAGTTACAAAAATCACAGGTGTACCTTTTAAATAAACAAGAAATAAGAAAATATATATACTCAAAAAATAGAGCAGAAGAAAAAGAACCAGATAGATTTTTCTTAAATGAAAAATATAATTATTATAATTAAAAATTCAATGGAAATTCCAAACAGCAAAGGATATATGCTATAAGACCAGGATGATATAAAAAATGTATAAGCATATTTAAAAAATAATAAAAATTGAAATTCTGGAATGAAAAATATAATTATTATAATTAAAAATTCAATGGAAATTCCAAACAGCAAAGAGAATGCACTGGAAGACATACCTGAAGAAATCCTACGTGTAACGCAGAGAAACAAAGAGGAACATATTGTGGCTCAGGTCATTAGTTCTTCAGTACTGCGCTAGTATCTGGTACATGGTAGAAACTTATTAAATATTTATTTAATCACTTAAGGAATAAAACTAATTATTTTACATTTAATATATTTAGGTGGTACAAACTTAATGTTTAAAAAATTAGCTTCCTCATCATAAACTCTACATGTTATTATTTTAATATGTTTTTAGTTGTCTGGATGTTTTTTCCCCCAGATATTTAACAACTGCATTCTTGGAAACATTTGATTAATGAAATATTTCCTTTACAATAGAATATTTTCTATTATATAAACACCACCTCAGGATTTCTGTAACTAAATATAAAACAAATCTAATAATATTTTATAAAACACTTTCAAAATTCCTAGAATTAAGCAACAAATATTTTCATGTCCAATAAGCTAAAGAAAATACACATATAATATTGACTGTAATAAGGGTAGCATTTATCTCTTGTCATTTACTAATACAACCAGAGAATGGAAAAGAAACATGCCATCATTTGAAATTTAGACCTCTCTCTTTAAAGAAATGAGAGTTAGAATCTTATGCTGCTGATAAATTTTATTGTAGTTCATATTTAAACAAATTGGACACTTTCTCAGCATCAACGATTTAGTAACGGAAGAAAGAAACACATGACATTTGAAAGTTCCTATCACAACCTTTCATGTCAAATTCTTAATTATAAAACGATTGGCAACAAAAAGATCCCACCTGGCATCATTTGCTTGCCTCTCTGTGTTTTTATGCAATTTTTATTGTTACCACTCAAATAGTGTATGTTTTCTAAGATGATATGATCATTCCTCAGTATACTGCTTGCAGTAATATATAATTACCTACATACTGTATTTTAGATCCCTAATGTTCAGTTGGTTTACTAAGACTTGATAGAGCTAGAATTAAACCTATTTGGGAGAGTCCAGTAAAGGAGATGTCAAAGGCGATCAAAGAACCCCCCCCAAAATAATCCAGCTCTAAAGTTGAGCTTTTGCTTCAAAGCAAAGGTCACCCAAAGCCAGTGAAATTGAAATTCTTTGTTAGCCACTTGAAAGCCCTATGCTCTGGCCTTAAGGCAAGTGTGTGCTGTGTGAGCACATTAGGAGACTTGCACACACTGAAGTATGAAAAGCCCCAGAACAGGACATTTGCATAGAGTGCAGATTCCATTATCTGAGTGAAAACTCTTCTTGTTTTGCTTCAACTCCTGTAACAATCAGTCCAGCCAACTATTTACACGTTCTCCATTATGTTACTGTTGGCTAGAGAAGGACTGTTGCAAGGAGATTTTCTTTCAGTTTACACTCTGTGGAACTGTGGGAGTTTACCAGCTTAACAGTTAGACAAGCTTGTCTTCTCTTTCCAAGAAACAAGAAAATGACCTGTGAACTACTGAGATATATGTGACAATGAACAAGGATATGTAGCCCAACTCAGAAAGTTCAGTTCTCAAGTGAGGGAGAGGGCAAAGCAAAACAGATAGGACAAGAGAAGAGAACAGTCAAGGTCTTAGGTTTGAGTGTGCTATGCTACAATTATTCCTTTGTAGACCAATTGGGCCTCATTGATTGTTTCATATAGATATCCTTTCTAGATTCATCATTTTATTATCAAAGTCTGTTTTTCTGACCTGTTGGAAGTGGAAAGGTTTGTATTTTAAAACACTTTGGGCAGGTTTTGGAAATGGCACGTTATGATTTCCATTACCTGAATTATTAGCTTGAATCAATAGCACTGCTGTCGTAGAATCAAAAAATAGAGCCTCTGGTTAACTCAACTGATTATAACACATGCAAATATATCAATTCAAACTTAAAAAAAAATACAAATATATGCAAAGCCAATTAAAAAGCGTACATACAATTTGCACAAGGAGAACTGCAACCTCCCTCTTTTCAAAATATTTCCCTGGCTACTACTCATCTCCCAGCACACCCCATTCCCTCTGTATTCCAGAGCACATCAGGCATGTTCTGCCTCAGAGCTTATGTCTTATTCTTTCTTTTAGTGGAATGTGTTACCCCAGTTAACCATGTGAGTTGGTTCAAATTTTCATTATGGTCTTTGTCAAATGTCATTTTAGTGAAAACTGTCTTGGCCATTCTATCTAAAATTTCAAAATTTCAAATCATGCCTTGACACTTTTTACCCTTCTGTTTGTTATTTTCCTCTTTAGCACTTTCTTTTACTTAGCATACTTAAACTTAGGTACTAACATACTGTTATTATAAATCTTGATGATTTCCTATCTCCCCCACCATGACATAAACTTGAAGTCGGAGATTGCTGGTCTGCTCTGCTCACTTTTGTAACCCTGGTTGCTAGAACAGTGATGGAACCTAGTCTATGATTGATGAGTATTTGTGAAATGAATTTTTGAAAGAACAACCATTTAGAAGAAATGATCAATTAAAGATCACGTATAAGATGTCAAGAAAAAAGACAAAACCCAGGGATAAACCACACATTAAACACAGATAACAAAATTTGAAATGATTACTGAAGAACACAAAAGAAGATTTCAAAAAGTGGTTTTTGAGAAGCAGAATCACTATTATATGTCAATTCTCCCAAGATGAAGTTAATACATTTCATGCAATCCCCAATAAAAATACTAATAGGATCATTTTTTAAACAATACAGTTCTGAAGTTTATATAGAAAAAAAGAACAAGAGACTGTATCCAGAAATAATATAAAAAAGAAAAGTAATAAATAATAATCAATAGTTCTATCAAATATTAAAATATAAGCAATAGTTATTTAAAGAGGTTCTGTACAAACTTTACTTGCCATTTAATTCTGCTTGTGAATTGTTAAATCTTTTGATTTTTTTAATGATTTTTATACTTTAAGAAATTTTCTTCCAAATTTATTACCTTTCATCTAATATTTTGAGGTTTCCTTTTTTACATTGAGCAATTCATTCCATCTGGAATTTATTTTAGCATTAACTACAAAAAGAAGATAGATGATCATTTTTTTTTTTATCCAAAAGTCTTGCCAATATTCTTGACATCATTTATCTGTTCTCATGTTGACTTATGTGCTTCCTTTGCATACATAAATTTCACCCATATATATGTAATAATCACACGCATAGTTATATCTCTCTATCATTGTCTCTATGGGATTTAGCTGAGGATGGTTTTGTTTTTCTCTTTTTTTGGGGACACATCTACTTCTTTGAGTTTACCAATATCACACTTTTTGATTTACTCTAGTTTCATAATATTTTTAATATTTGATTCTCTCTGGTTAATCTTCCTTTTATGAGCTTTTGACTATTCTAAACTGTTATTCAATATAAAATATAAAATTATTTTATTAATAAAAAATAATCTATTGCTGTTTTGATGTGGAATTTTTATAAAACTAAGGATGAGATTGAGTAGCTTGATATTAATCTTAAAACAGCATATCTCTCTGTTTATTTAAAGTTTCTTTCCTCTCAGAAAGATACTTATGCTTTTATTACAGGTTCTACACATGTTTTGCATAAGTTTATTCTTAAATATCTAATATTTTTGTTGTTACTGTGGATTTGTGGAGTCTTTGTTTCAAACGCATCCTTTGGTTATTAATTTTGGCACCAGAGTTTAAAAATATTTTGTCTTTTATCAAAAATATCAATGATAGCTTAATAATTACTTTTTTCTACTCTATGACTGTTATTTTTCAATTTTTTTTCATATTTATTTTAAAAATTTAGAATTCAGGTTTAAATTTTATTTACTAATTTTTCTATCATCTATCAATATGGCCTGTAGGAGACAAAGCAATTTGCCTCCATGAGTTTAACATCAGCAAGTGTCATTATTTATTTACCTTATAGTAATTAGTAGATTGGCTGAATAGTCTTCTACAGACAATTGATTTTCTCGTTGATACCATTGCACTTCAATGTAGAATTCTGTAAAAATTGCTGTTTAACAATTATATTATGCATTTGTATAAACACATTTTGTTCTCCGATATTAAACTTACTTTATTGAAATAAAATGTTTAATTCAAGTAAATTAATTCTTATAACATCATTAAAATATTATCAAAGAAGAGAGTTCTTTAAACTGTCATTGATACAACCCATGGTATATTAAACTTTTGTTTATTAAAATAAAATTATTTGTTCAATCCAAATAGTCAATTTTATTATCTTCATTATTCAATCAACATTTATATTTCACCATTTGGAAAGTTAAGTTTTAATATATTAGTTGGGATTCAACAGGAAATAATTTTTACATAAAGCATATTAAGTAAACAACTCATTTACAAGTTTGCCCCAATTATATTTTGCATAAACAAATGTTTGATTTAATAATCATTATAGAAAAAGTATTTTTTGTAGAGCATATACATATTAGGGTGAACTACATCAAATTGCCATTTTTTAGCAATAGTGGAAATTTTACATGATTTAACCTAGTATACATATTGATTTTATATTATTCTTCATTATTTAAATGAACTGTTTTTTTATAAGCATGCATTTCTGGTTGTTAAAATTTTCTTCAATCTGTATAAATCATTAACTCAGCAAATATAAATTGAAATAAATGAAATAAAGCTTTTAAAATAGCAAACTGCTATACATTTGTGTTTCGACAGAACCATATAATTTTCAAGTGATAAGAAAATTTATTCTTAAAAATAATATATAACAGTCACTCAGCTTCTCCAGATAATACAGCAATAAGAATTTGAGCAAAAGTAAAGACATAGGTGAAAGAAGACTAAGGTACAAATAAATAAGAAGTTGTAAGTAGAAGAGAAAAGTTGAAAAATGTATTTTTACTGAAAGGCTCAGATATATTATTGGACATATTTTTTACTGAATATTATATAGATTATCTGAGATTAATTTAGTATTAGAAAACTATGTAATATCACATATCCTGTATCCACAAAGATATACCGATTGAAAGACCGACTATGAATGAGTTCTTTTCTAAATGGTAGTTAAACCAAAACTACTTCTAAAATTGACAAATAATCATTAAAAATAGAAGACTTCTATTTGAATTTAATATTTCATTTCAACATTGGAAATGGTATTTTCCACTCAAAGAATATTCATTTGTTTAGTGCAGCAATAAAATATCATAAAGATCAAAGCTATGATGTAATATTTTCAGAAGATTTTAGGGCTCCTAAATTCAATTTGGAAAGCCTATATGTATATCCAGGGGTTCTATAGTTGTAATTTCTATTTTATTTGTGTTTCTTAGGTGTTCTTATAGTTGTATTTGATAGTGATTTGTGTTGAAGTTAAGTACAGTTTTGTTTGTTTGTTTGTTTATTTTTTATTTGTTTTTTAGAATAATAACAGTATGATTTAAAGAAGCACCCTTGTTTAGTCACTGTTACTAGATTATTCCTTCTTTTTCTAAGAAATTGAGACCTTTTTTTGGCTTTTTCCAGTCATTATTCCAGTGAGCCCTCAAAGTTCAATAGAATTTCACAATCCAGTGCATCAGATGGGGATCTTCTTAGAAGAAACTCCTAGAGAAATGAGAGAATATGGGCAGCATGACAAAGTCGAGAGACTTCTGAGTTCTCATACTGTGTTAGATCGGACTCCCAGTTATCACTGTGTAACATGATGAGTTATAGGTTAAAGTTCTTAGCTTTCTTGACCTGCACTGCTCGTGTTGCAAAAACTCTTCCCTGAACTTCCAAGAGCTTCATAAGTTTCTGTAAATTCTATAAATGTTAGCTACTCTTATGACATTTATATTATTATGATGATTTTTATTATCAATCAAGCAGTTTTTTAGGTATTAAGGACATAATAGTAAACAAAAAGATAGTTTTTGCCCTCATGTAAGAGAAAGAAAAATTCATAATCTAGCATAAATGTTATCAAATTTACATATTTTAGTCAGTTTTTTAGTTACCCATATCTGAGTCTATGTATTTAATTTCTTCATAAAGGGATACTTTTGCTCAGATATCAGTTGATCCTTTGGTGTTGAGACTATAGCCACATAAATTGAGTCTCTCCCCTTTTCCTCCTAGATAATGTTTGTTGAGTATCATATGCTAAGTAACACTCAATATGTTTATATTAGCTTTTTAAAATCTTCTCTGTCATCCTATAACCAAGTGTTACTATGCTCATGTACAGATGAAACTGAGATGCAGAGTGGTTTAGTAACTTGCTCAAGGCCACAAAACAGGCACTCTGACCACAGGCCATGTCCACATAGGAGAAAAGAAAGTTATCAAACAGCTTCTCACTATCATAGAAGGTTGGTATAATCAGTTGAATTGATTCAGAGCACATCATGAGACAGGTTTATATTTGATTATTTTAAGAGTCAAAACTTGGGAGAATAATCCAAATCTTAAAAATGAAGATAGT
>NW_011888882.1:3528342-3530842 GCF_000151845.1 Pteropus vampyrus
TAGTCACTTTGCCTCCTCCTCTTCTACATATGTCTCTTCTCTGTTCGTCTCTTTTAAGGACATTTGTCACTGGATTTATGACATACCCAAAATATTCAGGATAATGTCATTTCCAGATCCTTAATTTAATTTCTTCTGTGAAGACCCTTGTCCTAAATAAGGTAACATTTAAAATTCTGGGGATTAGGACTTTGTATCTTAATATCAACTTACTACACCACCCGAGGCATCCCCCTTTTCAAGCTCATTATCTCTCTAGTTTGTTCTTGAGAGATAATGAAAAATTTTGAGTAGAATTGCAGAATCTCTTAGTGAAATGAAGATACTCTATGGAAAGTTCAGGACAGATATTTTGCTTTGGTATCATCTGACAGTTATTGCAAAAAATGGACAACCAAGAGAGATTTTAAAGGCATGGAGACTTGAGAAGCCCAGCAAGAATTTTAGAGATACATAGATTCCTGAGATTGCTCCTGGGATTTTGTGGGTGGCTCCAACAAGTGGAACACAACTTGTTTCTGATAAAGCTGAGATATCATATTATTTAATTTTTCACTGTAGACAGCAAATGATACATTTGTTATACCCTGTCTCTAATTCCTAAGTGAGCGGTTTGGCAAACATCCTGTACAGGTCATGTGTTTTCATAGACTAGGTCCTATAACAGTGGTAAGCTAAGTTGAAAAACTTTTTTATAGAAAGCAAAGAGTTCAGTTGATACCTTCAAGCATATCCTCATAGGGCTCTAAAATAACCTTATATGCAACCATTATTCACTGTTTACAGTTAACATCTTAGTTATCTACTGACGAAACTCCACCAAGTATATGACTTTCTAAAGCCAAAATTAATTATAATTTTTAAGATGTAGAAACTGAGAAACGTTATATCTTTTTCCTCAGTGCATTCTCTGAAAACTAATTATGACTTAGCAGCATCTCATAATATTAGGTCACTGGCCATGCTCACATGCTCAGTCATATATAGATTTTAAATTAGCTCAAGCATTTCCAGAAGCAAAAAACTAAATCACATCAAGGAATTACTTTAATATGACATTAACAATTAAAGTTACAGCTGAACCTAGTTTGATTACTGTTTAACTCACCCAGTGGGTAGTGGAAATAGACTGTAGGGTCCCTGATATTTTTAGGCCAATTCTTTGCTTGAATAGCCATCCACATTCACTAAGATAAAACTACTATGCTTTATTTAACTTTTCTAAAATAGTTAATGCTTTGATCTGCTGGAAACCCAGTTGCATTTAATCTGTTACCTTTTTTTTGTAATTTATAAATTACCTACCTCCAAACAGATACTGAAACGATTTATAGTCTTAAAACATGTTTAAGAAAAAGAATTATTATTCATTTTCACACACACACAAAAACCACTGAAAACAAACAGGAACTTTGATGCAAAAGGGATCTAGGATAATACTATTATTACTGTAGAGTAGCAATATATTTAGTTTTGAGCTTTTTGGCAAAAGGACACTTGTCAAATTGTAATAATGGTATGAAGTAGCTATTGTTTTTGGCCAGCATTTCTTCTCTTGGAAGACCCTGTCCTTTGGCCACAAATGACCTCTTTTGGATAATCACAGTGTCCCATCTCTCTAATAACAATGATAGTGTCAAGAAATGGGCCTGTGACACAAGTAAGGCGAGTCAAAATTTATCCTTAGAATTGTTACACTGACATTGGAAAATAGTAGCTGTCCTTCCTCCGCCCCACCATAATCCATAGACACCTTTTTATTTCCTTTAGGAGGGTGTAATATGAGCAAAGACAGATTAAGATTTGAAAGAGCGAGAGGAGATGGGAGCGGGGAAGAGAGAGAGAGAGAAAGAGAGAGAAAGAGGGAGAGGGAGAGAGGATGAGAAGCACTTTCGGAGACAGATTCTTGCAGCCAGTCTGTTAAGTCTGTGAGCTGCCTCAGGGTCCTCAGCTTACTAGAACCAATAAATTCCCTTTTGTGTTAACATTAGCCTGAATTTTACATCTATCACTAGTAAACAAAAAAGCCCAACTGATGCCATTATATGGTTCTCATTTCAAATAGAGAATTTCTTCCATTTTTTTCTGAGAAGGCATTTCCTCCTGGGATTCAATGGTAGGAGATTTTGAGGTATTTTTTCAAAGTGACCCTCATTGTGTGGAAAAGCTTGAAGAAAACGTAGTTTTGCACCTATAAAAAGATTCTTAATTTAAATAAGGAGATATTTAGTTAAAATATCTTTTCGATTTCTTAGAAAACTATAGTTAGACTTCTTTAATGTTTCTTTGAAGCTTTTTTGTTTTTTTTTCAGTAAGGATCACCAAAGTGAAGATGCATCAACTAAGACTTAAAAAACAAACAAACAAACAAACAGATTCTATTCTGGATATACCCTAAAATGCTTGGTTATGAGAAAAATTGCCACTTATCTATCACGAATTTTTTTTTACACCAAAATGAAATTATTTCCTGAGTATTTCAAGAACATGTGTTGGCAGA
>NW_011888882.1:3532742-3536536 GCF_000151845.1 Pteropus vampyrus
TGTTCACTAATAGTAACATTATCATCATAAATTATGTATTTTATAATAAAATTCAGATAGTTAAATGATTTATTATGTAATTTGATGTGACAAATTTTTTTAAGAGTATTGTAGTTGTTTTTTTCTGAAAATTCTTGTACTCTGTAATGTTAGCCACAATTGGGTCAATTGAATCTCTTTCAAAATCAAGATCCTGTCCAAGAACAATAAATCACTCTCGTTATTTTAGTCAACCTACATAAACACTAAAGAAATGTCGACAGTCCAACCCACTATCTTTCAGAGCTTCCAGTCACCAAAAATAAATACACTGAAAGGAGTCTAAGCAATATGATCGTAAATTTCTGATAAATTTCTACTTATTTCCATCTTCCTAAATCTTAGTTTCCATATAACATAATGGTTCACCAATAACTGAAGGTTTGATGAGTTTGTTGAATTTCTGTGAAATCTAATTTTTCCATGTTGTTTTGCATTAGAAAATACTTAAAAATGTTAACGTGCCAAATAATATCCTTTATTGCTTTTTCTTCTAATGAAAAATAACACTCCTCTGTTTTCTATGTAATTTTTATAATGGTTGAAAGTTTTCATATTTGATTATCAAACTTACCATTCATATGAATACTCCTACCTAGTATGCAAATGAAAATATAAACTTCTGAAGATTTTAGTTCTATTACCATAAAATATTAGACTACTCTTCTGGAGACTTGTTTATGCTAAAAGGGACGAGAAACATACACACTAACCCATATCTAGAAAATAGTAGAGAGACAATAATTAAATTAGTCACTGAAATGTGACCCAATTATTTAATGTTTTTGATGAATTGTGTATCTATTCAGATAGCTTAGATAGTAGAGATAGTACAATCCTCCCAAGTAGTGTGCTTTGCTTGTATACCAATATGCCATTATCATTTTAAAGTAAGTAAATTAACCAAACACAGGACATTTCTTTCAAAAGTTTTGTTTTAATTCACAGGTTGCCTTCCAGGATATTAAGTACAAATATTCAGTTTATCCTCTTAAAATATTCCCATTGAAATTAGGTGGAGTTCTGTTTGACTTAATGCTGAAGAGTGTGGCTCACTGTAACCCAGGCAGTTGAAAAATTTTATAAAATACTGTAATTGAAACTGGAAAGAGACACACCCATAATGCTCACTAGAAAACAATGTAATTAAAACCACACTGATATATCATATGACCTAGACCTAAATGGAGTCAGTCTTGGACGATTCAGCAAGGCCTGTTTATCTTTGCCTTTTAATATTTTTGCTCATTCTTCTTCAGTACAGAGAAGTAAAGCAAATGGCTTATTTTTGTTGGATACTATCCAAACATCTGTATGTGGGTTTCTTATCTCCTAACCATCCAACTAGAGTGTAGGTCACTTCCTTACATACGTGGAACTCTGTATATAGACTTTACTAAATAGGGCAAAACCTCATTTGATTTAGAGAATATAGGTATATGACAATAAAAAACGATTATTTCCAAATTTTGTATATTTGAGTTTAAATTTTTCTTTTTTTCCCCGTAATGTGTAACATTAAATGATTGTTTATTTTTAATCTAAAATATTTATTTTATACCCGATAATAATAAAAATATTTTAGGTGCTCTTATTAAAAATGTTTCTACCTTCTTATTCTATTCCAGTCTGTCCTACAGCATTAGAGGTAATTACACACATCCATGTGGACACTCCAGTCTACATGTCCAAGCCCTGTCCACACCCCTTTAAACAGCTGACCTGTAGCCACACCTCAGGCCTGGAGGTATATACAGTCTAGAGCATGATCTGCCCTAAAAGGTTAGACCTGGGGAAGAGTTCTGCAAGGCTTCTAGAAGTGGACCTTTGACACTTATGCCAGAGTATTTGATTTCTGGATTGTGGTTCAAAAATGGCAACAGGAGGTTATAGCCTCCGGATGGGCAGGTTTTCTTGGTCCAGCAGATTTCTCACTTCATGAAAGAGCAACCAGAGGAAGATCAGAGCAGACTTCTCTAAAATATGGAGGATCAGGGCGGGGACACTAAGACCTGGGAATGCAGAGATCTAGGAAATGAGAGTTCTAGACAAAGACAATGCGCTGTGTCAGCCCTTTGGAGTTTGAGTGGAGGCAGTTCTAGGCAAGAGTTAGGGTGAGCTAAAGGTTGTGCACTCAGCAGGGAGCTAGAGTGAGCAGTTTGGATACCTATTGCTTTGAAGTTGCACTTTTTATATTCTTTGTGTTTATTCCTTTGGGCATTTGCTCTCCTTAATAGTTAGCAATATGTTTTGTATTTTTCAGCCTACTTTAGCTGTGCTATAAAGAGCTGAGTTACCTATAACTGGATAAGAGCATTTGGAGGAGATAGCAACTCTAATTACATACAAGACATGAGGAAAATAATAAAAGAGTGGAGGAAATTTAGGAGAAAAATATATAATTGAAAAGAGCAAAGCTCAGATCATTTAAACTCTATACAAAGGTAACCATGGAAGTTATTAATTTTATTTAATTAAAAGAGATCATTTCACTTCTCTCCACTTAACTTTTAATTTATTTTTGCATGCCACTAAATTACTCTGCCTAAATTAGTGATACAGCAGATAATTTCCTAGCCCGAAAGCTACATACGATTCCCTATTACCTAATATCTTAGCTATTATAACTAAAGCTTCATTTACTAATTTAATATTTATTGATCATCTGTTATGTATCAAGTACTGTACTTGGCATGGGGCATACAAGGACAAACAGAAAAAATGTGTTCCTGACCTCACATAGAATGTAGCAGAGACCATAATAAGTAATTAAACCAATAAAGAAAAAGAATAGAGTGTTGAGGAGAGAGTAGTAAAGGGAGGAGGACGACTTCAGATTAAGTGGTCAGAGAAGAGCACATTTAAGCAAGAATCTAATAAAGAGGCGTCAACCATTTACAAAGGAGGAAAACTAGAATGTTGCTGGAAAGGGGACAGCATATGCAAAGGCCCTGAGGTGGCAATATTTGCCTTTTGCATAATTGAAAAAAAAGAAGCGTGCTCCCAGAATGAATCAAGGAAGAGGGAAACTGGTGTTGGAATAGGTTGCTATTTAAAGGAACGAGATCAGGCAGCTCCATTCAGCAATATTCAAGAGTTTGATTTTTTTTTTTTTCTCACAACAAAAGATTGTCGTTAAAGAATTTTATACAAGGCAGTGGCATAACTGATCTTATATTTTACAAAACCCATGTTGGATGTTTTGTGAACAATGAATTAGAATGGATTGAGAATTGATCCTAAGATACTGTGAGATACTGGAATAATCCAATGAGGAGCCATAAGGTTTAGTTTTTGTTCAGAGTGGAAAGAAAACGGTTTTGGCAAATTTGAAACATATTCTTGTGGCAGAATCTGGCCGCTTGTGTGAAATTTCTCCAGCAAGCCACAGTTTCATGGATGCTAACCTGGAAAAAGTGAACGATTGGGATTTTGTTGGAGAGATGACAAAGACAATGAGGATATTTTCTGGACAATAGTTATAGTTATGGACTATGGAATCCAAGTTGAAAAAGAAGAGATAGTAAGAGAAGAGATTAATGGATGAAAGAAAAATGATAGTCAATAGTTTTGACACTTGTGGATTAAGATTTATAGTGTTGACATGAATCTGTTGTTTTGTTTGTTTTGTTATGTTTTGTTTTGTTTTGTTTCACACCAAGAAACTAACCCTGACTCCCTTAAACATCAAAGAAAAGAACTATAACCAAAGCCTGGAAAATGCAGAGCAGAAACTCATGGAAATTCTAGGAGAG
>NW_011888882.1:3536586-3543453 GCF_000151845.1 Pteropus vampyrus
ATGAGGATATTTTCTGGACAATAGTTATAGTTATGGACTATGGAATCCAAGTTGAAAAAGAAGAGATAGTAAGAGAAGAGATTAATGGATGAAAGAAAAATGATAGTCAATAGTTTTGACACTTGTGGATTAAGATTTATAGTGTTGACATGAATCTGTTGTTTTGTTTGTTTTGTTATGTTTTGTTTTGTTTTGTTTCACACCAAGAAACTAACCCTGACTCCCTTAAACATCAAAGAAAAGAACTATAACCAAAGCCTGGAAAATGCAGAGCAGAAACTCATGGAAATTCTAGGAGAGCTCCATGAAATAACTCAGTGAGACCTCCACTCATCTCTGTTTACATTTGCTCATTTATATTTTCTAAATTTCCAAGAGAAAGATTTTGTTGCCGACCCTAAAGTATATTTATGTATTTCTACTCATTGATCTGTCTCATTCATCTACATCCAGAAAATAGGGCTGATACACTAATTTGATAAATAGGGAAGTAAACATTACCTAGTAAATGTTACAAGGTTGAGTAAGAAAGCTAGAGGCACAGGAGGTTGTGGTTAGAAAGTGGAATGTTAGAAATGGTGATTTCAGAAATGGCCCATTTTCTGGTGATAACAAGGACCGACAAGAGGTGGTGGCTGAGTACTTCAAGGAAAGGCCTAATCAGGAGATCACAGTCATTCATTGCATATTGAGCAAAGAAAGAAACAAAGGATGTCTCTGGTGAGCAATATGAGAAGAACTGAAGCAGCAAAAATTAAAATGAAGGTTGTCTATCAGAAGATTGTCTATCAGAGGGCAGGAGAAGAACATGGAATTATGTGGGTTAAAAATGCCAAATAAAGAGCAATTAATTATGTGAGGCAGTGGAGAAAAATAAGGCGTAATGGGGACACACATCACAAATCTCAGCCCTGCACTTGCTTCAGTGACCTATCCATTCTCTTTCTCCCTCCAGGTCTCTGCAGTATCCTTTGTACTTCTCTTATACCTCTCATACCTTTGTTATTAGTCTTTTGGTAAATTAATTCTATTCAAATTTTTTCAATGCTAGTGTACCACTGATTTCCTTTAAGGGCCCAAAATAATACATCAGCTAATTTAAAATATCTTGTTTCATCTTCCTCCTTTATATTTTATAGTTAATGATAATGATGATAATGATCAAATTTTGAGTAATTAGTGATAACCAAGCACTATGTATATATTACATAATAATGGATATTATATTATTTAATATTTTAACAATTCTGTAAGGTAGGTTATGCTATCTCTATACTACTGATAAGAAAACTAAGACTCAGAGATGTTAAGTTATGTAATTAGTAAGTTGCAGAACCAGCCTGGCTCTAGTATCTTTATTCTTAAATACAATATTTTACTGGCTCCCACAATGATACTGAGATGATTAAGCCTGTTGTCCTCCTTTATGGAGAGCATCATCTGTTTGGTTAGTTAATTAATGGGGTGTGTGTGTATGTGTGTATAGATACACATATGTAAATTATATGATAAAGGCAATGAGTGATAAGTTTCTTGAGCAGACATAAATGCTACAGGAGTTTCAAAAACTGTGTGTGTGCGTGCGTGCGTGCGTGTGTGTGTGTGTGTGTGTGTGTGTGTGTGTTCTTCAAATAATAAATTGATTAGTTGGTATGGAAGAAATCTATTTGAAAATTTTCCTGAAGTCCATCAAAACAGCTCATAACTTTGAGAAGTTGCTTGATGAAAGCAACATTTCTTTGAGTAGGCGCCTATGGTAGGAAGTTTAAGCCATTCTCAGCCACAGTGGAAAACAGCTCAGCAGATTCAAAGCATGGGGATCAAAGTTGTTATGATTACATTCTATTTCCATTTCACCTTACCTTACTGTGCATGCTTATTATTTTATGCTGTTTATCCAGCCCATTACCTATTCCCTCTAGTTCTGAGGTCAATGGAATGGCATTTCCCTTTTAGAGCATTACTACCTCACACCCTGTAATTGGCTAGTGGAATTAGAGAGGCTGTGGTTATGGGAACAGAAAATTCTCCCTTCAACAAAAATGCAGAATTTTCATGGTGTTATTTCCTTTCACCCATGCAAGCATTATTCAGGCTTACGAGTTTTTAAAAACAATTTCTTTCTGTTTTTTTTTTTTTTTTAATTTGAGGTATTTGCTATTACACTGGTCTGGCTAGCTAAAAACCATTAAATATTTGCAACTTGGAGAAATTCCAAACACTATCAATCCAGACACTTTTGTTTTAAAAGAACATTCAGACATCATTTACAGTTCACAAAACAGTTGTTTTTACATAGGGGAGGGCATCTGCCAAAGTCATATCAAAGATCACACACAATATCTGGCAGAACAGAAAATTAGAGAAGAAATGTTCTTTGAGTTTTAGATTTTCATTTTATTTTTTAAAACGCAAAAGTACGTTTTTGTAAAATAGCTTATTTATGATTTGGCATTTTCATTTTCAATAATTTATAAAAAGTGAAAATAATAGTTTGCTTACTTAGGAAAATTTTTGAATTTTTCTTAAACGGAAATAACAGAACTTGAAAACTAAGTTGAAAATCTTGCCATCCCCAAAGTGCATCTCTTAGAAGCAGAAGCCCAGGCATATAAGCTTTTCCTTGGTAATCTTGTTAAGAATAACTCTTAATCACTGGCAACAAGGCAACTTTTCCATTCAGTACCATCAAACAGTTGAAATAAGAGAAACTGAAAATAAAGGAGGTGGGCTGGGTAGAGGGAAGCCACTAATAATCCAATTCACATTAAAACAGATACTGAAAAAAAAATTGCTTTAGTATTCATTTAAATTGAATAATTCATAGTGGCTTTTTCCATTGTATTTTAGATTTTTAATGTTTCTGTTACTTCTGGTTACCGTGACTCTGCAAAATAAAAATAGAATTTCTAAGTTTTTTGGTTTGTGTTTGGACTCCTGTGTGTGCTGCACATGTGTAAGGGAGAGGGAGGGGCACAGAGAGAGAGAGGAAGAAAGAGAGCAAGAGAGAGAGATTGATTTGAAGATTGCAAGATGGCATATGTGGCTGGTGTTCTAGGATATTCAGCACTCTTCAAAACACTTCTCAAACATCAAACTGACTATATGAATACTAAGTTTTATGGGGGAGCCTTCTTGGAGTTATATTATTTCAAATACAGCTTTCATTTCTTATTGAGACCTTGTTTTTCATTGTTATTGTTTGTTTGTTTGTTTGTTTTAATTTGGCCTTTTTCTAGGACAATAGCACCTGTGAAAGGTGCTATATAAATGAAAAAGCAGAGGAACTGTTCATCACTCAGGCCAACTGAGTTTTGTTGGTATCTATTCTGTGCACTGTGGGCAATGTGGAGGATACAGTAGTATGGGGCCAAAAGAACTGAGAACTGAGACATTTAGAACACCAAAGCACATGGAGATAGGCTAGAGCACAAAGGAGTTTATAATCAGGTGAACTTGAAAAATTCACTTTTTGAGATGGCTGGAAACTGGATTCAAGTTCTACTTCATTTTTAAGTTCAATCCATATGGAGCTCAGTTTATTCACTTATATTATAAGGAATCTCTTCTAGATCAGGAGTAAAAAATACTTACTATTAATGCCGAGTCTTCCCTGTTCCTCCACCCATATGTCCAGTAGGCTTGGATTGTCACACATTTTCTTTCTGAAACCAAAGAGTCCTCTGAATCCTTCCCAACATGATGTACAAGAAGGAACTATCAATTGATTGGAGCTGGTGTGTGAGGTGAAACTAATTCACTTTTCAGGGCCTGAATGAGCTCTGACATCTGAATTTATGAATCCAAACTATGCATACTGTGTCACACATATGGCAAAAATATAAAGAGAAAAAATGAAAGGTCTCAAAGTAAAGCCCTTTATGTTACAAACTGCTTTGAGTTAATCTTATTCTAAACTGATTTCTCAATTTCATTCTGCATCAAAATCACAAGGGAAGATTTTTAGAGATAGCACTACTCAGATTATATCCAGAGATTCTGATTCATTTGTTCTGGGATGGGACCCAAATATCACTTTTTTTTCCCTAATGAATCTAGTGTGCAGACAAGGTTGATGGCCATTGAACTGGGGGGCGCAAAATGATATCACTGAACGATCCTCCCAGATAAGTCAAATAAGTGAGAAAGAGAGACAGAGACAGAGAAAGAGACAGAGACAGACAGAAACAGAAGGGAAACACCAGTGCAATTTACTGTAGTACTTCTTCATATAATAGGCAGGGATTTTATTGGCCTTTAAAGATTAAGCACAATCTAAATAAATGTTAAGAGGAAAAAGAAAATTTCAGATTGGGAAAGCAGATTAGATAAAAAATACAGAAATGAAAGCTTTGTCATGAGAAGAGAAAACACAGAGATTGTTTCATGTTGGGGGCTATGAGAAATTAGATTGGCTAAGTGTATGGGGCCATCGAAATTATCCAGCTTTTATCTCTTAACTGTTTCTGAATCTGTTCTACATATCTGCAAATAGGAGTGTTACAAAGACATTCAATCTAACTTTTAGTGATTGAATAAATAACCAACTTGCTACTTTTAAAAACAAAACAATTAAAATTTTGGAACTGACCAGCAAAGTAGAGAAGCCCTTAATCTAGTAGGAAATGCTGGTAATTGGAATATCTCTGCCTGTTCTTTTTTCAATCCCAGAAAGAAGTTTCAATTGTCTATGAAAATGTTTTCATATAAAAACAGTATAAGAATTTCACAGCTAGTAGAAAATAATTTAAATTAGCATTAATGTTGGAGAAAATCTACACCATAAGGATTACTTTTACTCTTTATAACAATATTGAACTCACTGGGGCAGAAAATGAAATCGTTTTATACATCACCATGTCATTATAAAATGCCTGACATAGAGCTTTATAGAATATGAGTATTCCATACATGTCTGAAATTAGCAAAACATAACCAGTTTATGGTTCCTCTTTTTTTTTTTCCTATTATAGCCCTTTCGTTTTCTTTCATTTGAGCTCATGTAGTATTTTTTCTCTTAATCAAAGCTTTTTTATTTTCTCCATGTTTCCCACAACATAACATATGCACCCAAGCAGGCTCTCAGTTCAAGATGTATTTCTAAAGTTATTATGTAAGATAATATGGGCTCTTAAATAACTTGAGAACAAAATTCACTTAACATAAGGTAAAGGTTAATAGATGTGACTAGACCGTGAAAAAGGAGCTTCATATGAAATTTCTTTGCCATTTAACTTGAGTTTTGTAAGCAGCTAAAAATAATCCAGGCACACCTGTTATTGGTGACACTTCTTTATACTATAGACTTTAGATTATACTGTTTCCATGCAAGTATTGATAGATAGGCAGTTGCTTAAATTTATGTTACTTTTGAATGATTTCAAGTAATCACCATTTTTCCATATTAGCAAAGAAACAATGGTAATAACTCATGCATTGTAAAGTTCTTCATTTGGCTCTTATCAGCAATAGGTCATTATTTTTAATATTGGCCTTTCTGATTCCATTAACTGATAAATAAATGAGACTGCATTAGGAATAATGCAATAGTAGTAGTAGTAGTAGTAGTAGTAGTAATGCTTCAGCAAAGAATACTATGCATAACCACAGAGGAATTATTTCTCAAGGATTTTTTTTCTCCCTTTTATAGATAAACTGGCAAGCAGATATTCTTCTACAGCTTTAAAAATATTATAAAACTCTCGATGTCAATATTTTCAACTTTGTGTTTTCTAAAAATACATGCTTATAAACCATAAACTGAGAGGACTTCAAAAGTTCTGGTTTTGGATCAGGATCAGGATTAGGATAGGCCCA
Source organism: Pteropus vampyrus (assembly GCF_000151845.1). NCBI lineage: Eukaryota > Metazoa > Chordata > Mammalia > Chiroptera > Pteropodidae > Pteropus > Pteropus vampyrus. The sequence continues at coordinate 3,542,404 of NW_011888882.1, forward strand.
GAAAGCTGGTGTCAACTTTGAGTCTCTCTGAAAGGAGGCAAATTCTGAAGAAAGGGGTTCTATTAGAGCTCCAAAGCAAATGGAGCTCACTCACCTCAGGGACCCCCCAGTTTATACTGTGCTGAATTTTCTACTTCTGATCCAGGTTTCCCTTATATTTTGTTTTTAATTCATCCATAACCTAACTATGTCATATAACATTTTTATTTTAGTATGTATTCCCTTCTATTCTTTTAATCAGCAAATTATTTTTTAGTCATATGGGATATGTGTGTGTATATGTATATATACACATATTTGAGTATCTTGTATACACACAACCACGCATATATTTCCATGTGTACTTAAGAAACATTTTTAGCATTATCTCAATATTGCAGTATTAAAATGTCCAGTCTGCTATCTATCTGATCCTAGAATCCTCTTCTACTTCATTCTTACAGAAATTACCTTGGTCAGCCTTGAATATTCACAGTGATGAGTAATTAATCCATCGCCATTGGAAATCTTTGTATAACTCTAACCATATTTGAAATTTCTCTGCTACATTGTACCCTACTTTCTGCTTATGTTTTTTCTTTAGTCATGACAACATAAAAAACAAAACTCGTGTGTTTTCCACATGCCAATGCACATTTCCTGCAGTAATTCCTCATATGATATAGATTCCAAATCTATCATTATGAAACTTTCTCGAGTATTACAATGAGGGTATTACATTCCTAATTAAAGAAAAATGCATCTCTTAGTAGATGCAAGTAGTTAAAGTATGTAAGTATGCAAGTAAAGCCAAGTATTAGCTTGGCTTTCTTTTTTTTTCTTTTTTTTTCTGTCTTTTCTCATTTCTGTTGACCCATATCAAAGCTTATCAATGAAGGAAATTATAATGCTACTAACCAGTTGAAGAGACACTATTAGTTGTTCACCACTACTATGTTCATTATAACTAGTTTATGCTTACCAGGTGAATTCCTAATGTGTTCTGGTGTCTAGTCTTAGGGAAGGTATGTCTATCGCAAGCCCAAGGTTAAATCCTGATTCCATGTCAGT
>NW_011888882.1:3547728-3555945 GCF_000151845.1 Pteropus vampyrus
CTAATGTTCATTTATTTTAGCAAAATTTATTAATGATGGAATCTTTCTAGAAAAGAACCATATTAATCCAAAATCACAATAGATAACATTCATTCAGCATCTATTAAGTTATTTATACTCTGCTAAATATTTTACTTATATCCTGTCATTTATTTTTTATAATTATTATCTCAACTTTACAGATGAGAGAACTAAGCTTAAAATTGTATCATCCACAGTAACATGTCCTAAATTAAATTTAAAATTTTCTACACTCAAATTTATAAAATGTCATAAAAAATAATGTACAGCAATATGTTCTATTTCCATAATATGTTTCTTTAGTCTGTAGGGGAGGGATTCATTTTATTTTATTAACTTCTTAATACTTTAAAAAATAAATATGCCAATCTTCTACACTAAAACCCAATGGCTGTGTTCAGTATAAATATATCCATATGGTTTCTGTAGCTGTTTTATATTTTTAAAAATTGCTCCAGCTAAAAGAAGTAGTAGCAAAAATATAAACAACCTATTATCAATATATATATATATGTGAGGGCCCCATAGACTCTAACGACATTCTTTAATAACCCTGTATTAGTCACCTGAAATATAGTTATATATTTCAATAGATGTAGTAGTTATATACTTGTGCCCTGTCATTTGTATGTCCTCATCTCAAAAAGGGTTGGTTGAGGCATCAAATCATAAAGCACATTGAACAGAGGCATCAAATCGCATATTAATAGCACACTGACAAGACTGAAAGGGAGAGTTTTCTGAAGTACTTTATAAAACCTCATTTACATCATGATTAAACTACCATGAGGTAATTTTCTAAATCACCATGAGTTTTTGAACATCGGCATCAATGCCCTTTTCTAGCAAAATCATAAAGCAGGTCGCCCTGGAGGGTTCTCTGGTATTCTTGCTCAATGGCCATTTTCCCCCTAATTTGCTTTTGTAGTCAGCAAGTGTATTTAGTCATGTCTCCATTAATCATCTCCAGGGGAACAGACAACAAAGGTTATGATGTTCTGTTTTAGGATGTCATTCCTGGTGTTTGCTTGAATACAAAAATCTCCTAGACAATTAGCTATGGCAATTTCAAAGCTGGTGCATGGAGGTCTTCCTTCAATTCAGAAAAGAACCCTGGGAAGCTACAAGAAAGGCCACAAAGTAGGAGAATGTCCCCATTGGAGTTATGCTGGAGTGTAAATGTGAGTAATGACTATATAAGGAGGATTCTTACTTCATGAAGTAATTACTTCTGCCTCAGGCATTAATGTCTTTATAATAATAATGAGGTATGCCTCTGCTGCAGCTTTTTGTACTAGAGCTGCAATACACGAAGAGAAATCATCAGTAGTAAAAGCTATTGGCCCATAGTCTTATAATAGATTGTTTGATTTCCCTCAATCAACTTAAACAAGCATGGCACGTAGGGAAGCAGTATGCATAGTGTATAGAACACTATTCGGGGAGGATTGGGAAATGCATGCTTTGGGAATCTCAGTCTATTTCAGATCCCAGCTCTGTCACTAACATCCATGTAATCTTGGCCAAAGCTTCCTTACCTTATAGAATAAAAATAGTATCCAGCTCATAGGGATATTGAGAAGGCTAAATAAAATATTTCATGTAAAGTGCAAAGAACAGTGTCTGGCATATTATAGGCTCTCAATTAATGGTAGCTATCATCATCTTTGTTGTGATGTATGTGAATTATAGTTCTACTTTAAGACATTCTTTGAATCTTTTTATACAATCTAGATACAATTTAGATGCCAGCATTCATTGAATCATTTGAATTTCACAAACACCAAAACACCTGAATGTCAAAAACTTGTTAGTATTTTTACGAACTAACTAGAACTGCCAAGAAAAAGATTAAATCATAAAATGTGTTCAGATACTTAAATGAAAGATACATAAATGCTATTATTCTGCTTTGTATTTATTCAGCTTGAATATACAGTTTCTATATTTTTGTTTTAGTTGTTTTCAAAGCTATCTGTCCTCATCTTGAAGATGCTAATTAAGAAACAAAAGAAACATAAAATGAGACCTAGAGCTGAGACTGATGCCTTAAAAGTATGATATATTTTATTTGGAATCACCAGATAAAGATTCTCTCCTCCACATGACTTTTCTACTACTTTCTGTATCTATTATTTCATATATCTCTCTTTGCCCTTGAACTAAGAAAGCATAATTAGATATTCATATATAATAGCAATCATATGATAAGTAATATGTGTAGCGAGCACATGAACACCCAGCACTGCTGTAAGTGCTTCATATCTTGTGAGGCTTTCAAAACACTGTGAAGCCATATTGTTATTATCCTCACTCTATAGATAAGAAAAGGCACAGAGGGATTTTTTTCCAGATCATGTAGCTAGGGCTGAGTACAGCCCTTTAGAGTATGCCATTCACCGCTACGCCTCACTACCTCCAAAGCCAGCCAGCCAGAGTATGGCCACAGTGCCATGTCTCTACCTATCATAATCATCCAGGTGGCTTGACTGGTCATCTAATAATCTTCCTGGTTATTTTATACAGAATCTTACAGAATCTTAATTTTCTCTGTCCTAATCTCTTTGTAAATATGTTATTTTCTTATCATTAAAAAAAAAAAAAAGAATGACAAGTGTCATAAACACAAAGCATGAGGGTTAGTTGTGTCTGATTTCCTTTTTGCCCATAAATGTAGTGAGTGAGGCTTCCAGGATCAGATGTTTAATCCAAAAAAAAAAAAAAGATTGAGCCCCTAATATCTATGAGATTTTTGAGATTGAACTGTAAAGAAATTGTTTCAACTTTTCAATGCACCTCCAAATCAGTTCTGTTCCATTCAATTTTGCCACAGCTTGATGGTGATATGATTACCATAAAGATACCCTCACTGCTCTTATGGAATTTCCTTTTATATCTGAAGCACATTTTTTTGTTATTCTTTTTCATTCTCTCTAGTGTTGAATAGCCATGTGTTGAAGAAAGAATTAATTTATGGAATAAGCCAATAATTTAAACAAAATTATGGGAGAAAGACTATTTCAGTGTTGTAGAAGGAAAGAAGGAAGGGAGGAAGAAAGAAAGGAAAAAGGAAAGAATGGAGAGAGAGAGAAAGAGACAGAGACAGAGAGAGAGAGAGAGAGAGAGAGAGAGAGAGAGGAGAGAGAGCCCTTTTCTATCTGGTTATAATCGATCCAGAATGCAATTCTGAAAAGGAGTCTCCAAGGGATATTTTGAGTGGTGTTGAGTTGTATGCATTAGATTATAGGAGTAACCTCTGCAGACAACAGCTATAAAGGTAACATTCATTTTGTTTTTCCTCAGCTTTGAGAGGAAAAATATACCTTTAAATTTTATTATTTTACTTTTTTATTTATAGGTACTGAGCCAAAAATCCTAAATTTTTGGATCTCCACAGAGGATAGCAGGATGGTGAAGAAAAGGAGTTTGTTGGATTGTGGAATTTTATTCAAGCCCAGGCTTGCGTCCCTCTTTATTGATTTCCTAAACAGCCAAATGCCCCATTTCTTGCATACTGTTCCTTCTGGAGACCCACTGCTCTGAAATTTTGAGCTCTAATTCAATTACAACTATAGAAATAGAATAGTTTTAATAATAATGGAATGTTATGTTATTATTCAAACTTTACATCATCCTGGAACCAAAACATCTTGTTTGCAAGATAAGGCCTCACATAAGCCTACATTATCTAGCATTCTATTCCTAAATTTAAATAGCAACAAGTACCCATTTCTCTTTCAAGTATATTTCTCACCTATCTCAGCTAGGTCACTTCATGAGCTGTATTCTTCATCATCTTCTTCTCCTTGCCAAATGCTATTAAAACTCTGAGGAAAGAATGCGGATTGTGTTGTTCATGGCAGAGTCAGCATTGCTAATTCTTCCTGAACAAAGTTCTCAAACTGTGGCTTGTCTCCAAAGACAGAAATGCAAAATAATGTGATTTCTGAAATTTCTACATGATCCAATTTCAGCCATTTGGAGTACTTACATTTTATATCATTAAGACATCTTTTTAATTTTTTTTATTATTAAAATAGTCCCTAAAAATTATTTGCATGGTCAGTAATAAATAAATTATGTGGTCAATTAATGACATTATAAACATGTGCTTATGTAACCTCTAGACCCAAAGATCTATCATAAATAAATAAGGCAGAATTCAGATCCTGTGAGAACAAATTACATGCCTCCAGTTTCCCTTAGGAAACATCTGTACTGAATCAGGTGGATTGATGAAGGCCAACTACACTTGGCCCTAAGAGTTGGCCTTAATTAGCATCCATGACTTTTACTAAAATTTATGAGGATAAACTTTCCTTGGACATAATGGGCTCTGCCTTTTTGTGATTTCATGTCATGCTCATTGGCATCCACAAAGCATTTTAATATGTTCAGGGCCTGTGTGTAGAAGCTCGATAGCATCTTATTCCTAAGGCTTTTCAGTTCTGTACGATATCTCTTAGATATATTCAACAATAAATTTCCATGAAACTTGTGGATTATTAAATGAGAAATTTTCTTGCTAGCTAGAGGTAATATGAGGAATCAATTTGAGTAAAATCCAACATTAGGAAATTCTCATATGTGTTTTCACAGACATTTAGAGCGAATGCCAGTTGCTAAAGGCTAAGTTGTTTTATTTAGCAAAACAAGTAAATAGGGTAAGGTTTTTCAGATAGTCACCATTATCTGAAATTTAATATGCATCTAAGCTCTGTGAGGTTTACATGGAAAAAACGACTTTGCATACAGCTTCAAGAGATGCACAGGGGATCCATGTTTCACAGTAGTTGTATAATTTCCATTAATTGCCCCTATCCAGAAATTACCAGAGGGTGTTCAAGAGATTGGCTAAATCACTTGACAATCTGTAGATGGAAGTGAAAGCAAGTTTTATAGAAAGTTATTCAGATTATTAAAAAATATTAGGAATAACATTGACTTGGTCAGATATTACATTGGTCAGATATAACATTGACTTGGTCAGATAATTTAATAATAGTCATTATTAAATTAATTTTCTAAGGAAGTTAGAGATTTTTTTATTTGAAAGGAAGTAACAAACAGAATAACTCACACCATACCAAATTGATCAACATTTAATTAGTCAGTTGCTCTTATTTAATAGTTAGATCTCATTTATTTGTGATTTAGGGCCACTTTTGACTCTTATTTAACATGAGTGAATAAATGAATAGATATTTAACAAGGTGAATACTTAATTAGTAGCCTTTACTAATATTTTTCCAACAAGCACCTTCCAAGGCTCTTTCCCTGTCTCAGAGACCTAAATTGTTCTACTCTGAGAAATAAAACTTATCTGTAAGCATTCGACTGGGAGCTCAATATTTTGCCATTTATAAATAAGATCATCCAGAAAAATATTTCTTATTCTGACTAGTTCTGAACACAGCTTTTGATTTTGATAAAATTATATTGTAAAAACACAGAAAAATTTGAAAATATATTTAAAAGAAAAATAACCATAACCACCAAGGTATAATTGGTCTTAATATTTTGATATATAGTTTTCAGGCATTTTGCTGTGCACATAGGGTTGCACATATAAGTATATAAGCATTACAATATATAAATTATACAACTATAAAAACAATAGCTAATTAAATATATAATACAAAATATAGCATAATAAAGCTTTTTTAACGAAAACAATTATATTCTACAACAATACAGCTCACCATTTTTTAATTTTACCTTCTGATTTGTATTCATATAAATACGGAATAATAATCATAAAATTTATACTTCAATAACAACTTTGATTAAAAAATTATAACCACATTTCTATTGCTTTAAGGCAATTCTTTTAACACACATTAATCTCAAATTCATCCAAGAAGTGAAAAACCATGACATTTACATCAGAGGTGTTTTAGCCTTTTTGGGTGACAACTCAGTAGACTCATAAAAAAAAAAGCAATAACATAAAAAATTCCAAACATCTTATTTCCATATGGGAAACAGCTGTTCTTTTTCATGCTAGTAAAGGGAGATTTGTGTGCTCTCTGCTTTATTTGGCCTACTGGGCCCTGATAATTGAAATCTCACTCCAGCTCGGATCTCAGACGCTTCTTTGAGAGCCGGTGATGATACAGATAACATATTGGAATTTATTCTGTATCATATTGGAATTTATTCTGACACGTACTGTGCTATGCATTTTATAGCCATTATCTTATTTAATTCTTAGACCACTACTTTAAAGATGAAGGAACTCAGGCTTAGAAAGGTCACATACTTTACCCAGGGTCACATAAATAATAAGTGGCAGAGCTAGGATTTTCATCTGCTTGTTGCCAGAGCCCTTGATCACCAGCACATTATCCTGCATGCCTTTAAGTAGCTACATTCCACTATTGATTGGGAGATTAGTAATTGGATGTCTTTTGCTGGAACCCTCCATATCCTATCGGTTGTCATCACATCTTGGGCTAAATACTTCTGGCTTTCAGAATATAGCCTAGACTTAGAAAATCTATCATTTGACTCCTGAGAAAGTTCCTGACACATTATTTCTTTTCTAGCAATCCTTTCTCATTTCTTGGCTCAGAACCTTGAATTAATTCCTTAGGCAGAATCAATCATTACCTGTTTCTACTTTATTTCTTTCCTCCAGACCTGTAAGCTTTATGCCTCCCCTCACCCTCAAATCAACCTGCATACTGTTTTCTTATCTTCAGTGTTTTATCCATTCGAGACATTTAAAGGGTCTTCTGAAATTTCTAAAGCAATTTAAATTAAAAATCTTCCATATAGTTTTCCAGTTGCTTAGGTGAAAATTTTTGGAGTCAATCTTGAATCTTCTTTTTCTCTTATCCTAGATTCAAATTATCAGCAAACCCTATAGATTTTACTTTCAATATGTTCTCAGGGTATAATGTTTCAGGATAAAACCACTTCTTACTTACCATGACGCTGGTCTAAGACTCTGTCATCCTTCTCCTTCTACTCTTGCCTCCCTATTCTATTATCCACACAGAGGGCAGAGGGATCTTATAGAAAATTCTGTCAAATTGGATCACACTTCTGCTAAAAGTTTTCCAATGGCTTCCCATCTCAGAGCAAAAGCCGGACATCCCATAAGGCCCTCCATGCTCTGATCCCTACTCTCTTGCTGCTCTACCAGCCTCCCTCCATTCTGTTTGTTTAGCCAAACTGGCCACCTAGACTTTCTCAAATAAGCCAGTCATCTTATACCTCAGGATCTTTGCAGTTGTTTTTCTCTGTGCCTGGGATATTTTGCCAACCAACAGACACATGACTTAACCTCCATCTTATTTCATGTCTCTGCTTATAAGTCATTCTTTCAAGGAGGCTGTTTCTGTTCGCCTTATATGAAACAGCAACTCTCAGCCTCCATGTGCACTGTTTTGCCTTGCTTTGTTTTATTTTCTACCATAGCAGTTATTAAAACCTAACCTATAACATATTTATTTCTTTAATTGTATATTGCCTCCCTACTCGAATATAATCTTCATAAGGACAGGGAATCTGATGTTTTTACTGTTATATTGTAAGCCTAGAATAGAGTCTACCACATAGCAAATATTTGTTAAATACCTGAATGGAATCCCCCTCACTTTCAGAGGTATCATTGTTTTAGGATGATATTCACTACTTTGGAAGTAGGATGCTTAATAATGCAAGTCACTTTAAAAATAATACTTAAAATTTATCTAGTATTTTTAGTAATCTGTATTATATATTGACCCTGGAGCCCAGAACCAAATTTATCACAAAATTCTGAAATTTAAATAATCAAATAGGTATCTAAACAAAGCTAGACAAATTAACTTTTTAATGATATATACATATATGGATAAATAGCACTTATGTTAATATGGTCCAATATCTTACCACCAATATTCCATACCTTGACTTTGTGCCATTTTATAATAGAGAATGTTCAGAAGTAAAATAATGCTATTTTGCCTTTTTTTTCCTGTTAGTCATTCCCATTTTTGAGGATTCTTTTCTGTTCTACCCATAGTTCTCTATTAAAAACTGTGATAGATTTTAAAACTGTGATTATAAGGCAAAATTTACTTTCCCCAAATGGGGTAAAAATCTATTTGTCGTTTTATGTAACATTTTCTATTTTCTTCTAAGAAAGATTTAACAAAAGCCATCGGGCAGAACAATAAGAGGAAAATCAAATTTCAGCTAAAAGAA
>NW_011888882.1:3555995-3599045 GCF_000151845.1 Pteropus vampyrus
GTCTTCTGAAATTTCTAAAGCAATTTAAATTAAAAATCTTCCATATAGTTTTCCAGTTGCTTAGGTGAAAATTTTTGGAGTCAATCTTGAATCTTCTTTTTCTCTTATCCTAGATTCAAATTATCAGCAAACCCTATAGATTTTACTTTCAATATGTTCTCAGGGTATAATGTTTCAGGATAAAACCACTTCTTACTTACCATGACGCTGGTCTAAGACTCTGTCATCCTTCTCCTTCTACTCTTGCCTCCCTATTCTATTATCCACACAGAGGGCAGAGGGATCCTATAGAAAATTCTGTCAAATTGGATCACACTTCTGCTAAAAGTTTTCCAATGGCTTCCCATCTCAGAGCAAAAGCCGGACATCCCATAAGGCCCTCCATGCTCTGATCCCTACTCTCTTGCTGCTCTACCAGCCTCCCTCCATTCTGTTTGTTTAGCCAAACTGGCCACCTAGACTTTCTCAAATAAGCCAGTCATCTTATACCTCAGGATCTTTGCAGTTGTTTTTCTCTGTGCCTGGGATATTTTGCCAACCAACAGACACATGACTTAACCTCCATCTTATTTCATGTCTCTGCTTATAAGTCATTCTTTCAAGGAGGCTGTTTCTGTTCGCCTTATATGAAACAGCAACTCTCAGCCTCCATGTGCACTGTTTTGCCTTGCTTTGTTTTATTTTCTACCATAGCAGTTATTAAAACCTAACCTATAACATATTTATTTCTTTAATTGTATATTGCCTCCCTACTCGAATATAATCTTCATAAGGACAGGGAATCTGATGTTTTTACTGTTATATTGTAAGCCTAGAATAGAGTCTACCACATAGCAAATATTTGTTAAATACCTGAATGGAATCCCCCTCACTTTCAGAGGTATCATTGTTTTAGGATGATATTCACTACTTTGGAAGTAGGATGCTTAATAATGCAAGTCACTTTAAAAATAATACTTAAAATTTATCTAGTATTTTTAGTAATCTGTATTATATATTGACCCTGGAGCCCAGAACCAAATTTATCACAAAATTCTGAAATTTAAATAATCAAATAGGTATCTAAACAAAGCTAGACAAATTAACTTTTTAATGATATATACATATATGGATAAATAGCACTTATGTTAATATGGTCCAATATCTTACCACCAATATTCCATACCTTGACTTTGTGCCATTTTATAATAGAGAATGTTCAGAAGTAAAATAATGCTATTTTGCCTTTTTTTTCCTGTTAGTCATTCCCATTTTTGAGGATTCTTTTCTGTTCTACCCATAGTTCTCTATTAAAAACTGTGATAGATTTTAAAACTGTGATTATAAGGCAAAATTTACTTTCCCCAAATGGGGTGAAAATCTATTTGTCGTTTTATGTAACATTTTCTATTTTCTTCTAAGAAAGATTTAACAAAAGCCATCGGGCAGAACAATAAGAGGAAAATCAAATTTCAGCTAAAAGAATTATGAATATTTTCACAAATTGAAAACTTATTAGAATTAAACATTCACCAGCCAAACTGGCCTTAATGCTAATCTGAACTCTATTCAATTTTATTTAGACAATGAACCTACGAGCAAATGGGTCTTTAAAAAAAAAAAAATCTTATATGAATATATAAAAGATGACTTAAACCAAATACTGAATAATATACAAAGAGAAGAGGAGATATGGGTTAATTTATGGAAAATAAAAGATTTCTTTTTTCCTTTTGGGGGGTTATTATGGCCAAGGCTGAACCGATCTATTTACAGTTTTCAGGGAAAGAAAATATTTTTTCTGACTATAGCCGAAGAGAGACCCTGACAGAGCTTTCCTGCTCCCCATCTCCCATGTCATCAGTGTTTTCTGGGAGAGGAATCTGAGGTGGTTTTCCAGCTAAGTGGTTACAGCTGTTTCTACAGCATCAGTCAGATGGAGTTTCTGCTCATGTTGACTTTGGCTTCAGTCTTCCCCTGGAGCCCAGCAGCATAAGAGCATTTGCTCTGAGACCTGGGGCTCAGGACAAACATTCCAGTTTCTGAGTTCTTAACATTAACATTTGATGAATTCTTCTCTTAATTTCTCCTGGAGAAAAGTCAAAGACACTGAAGAGAGTTCCCTTTGCCCTGTGACAATCATGGTATTGCCCCTGCCCCACCCACAGAACCCTTTTCCTCTTTATATATAGCTGAAAACCTGAAAAAATAACAGTGTGCACAAACTATGCCAATCTATGAAAATACGCATTCTTTTAAATATGTTTCAACACATTTTGACAGTTCTCTGAAATACCAGACTACTTTGAAGATTTAAAAATAAAAGAAAAAAATAAGCTTTAAAGCAAACCTTGAAACATTTGTGTCAAAAGGCACTATGAGAAAATTTGAAATGTAGTTACAGAGTTAATTAAGGGGGTCAGTTGTCATAATTGCACTGAGATAGAATAGCACTTCTTAATGTTATTTTGATAACCTTTCAAAAATAGTAAGTCTAATGCTTACTTTTAGATAAAATAGTTTTTATGTGTGTCCTCACATTAATCATAAGAAGCAAAATTAAGGATTGATTCTTCAACATCTAAAGGACTGAACACAAAAGGTTATACTAAAATAGCATAAAGGAAATGGTCCATTTTTGTTAACTGTCTAGAATCAAATGAATCCAAACATGTAATGGATGAAATTTGCCTGGATTTAAGATTGCAGTAGAGGAATATGGCCTTGCTTTCTACTGAAAGATTCCAGTTGTAAATAAAAAAGAACAGTCTGACAAAAGTTATGAAAATGATAACTTGGATACAAAAGAAACCTTCAAATCTTTTGCTTGGTAGCTTCTGAAAGCATGTTTTTAAAATTACTTTAATAAATCTTCCAGTACAGTCAAAGTAAGCATTAAAAGTGGTATTAAATGACATTTCAAATTTCCTTACGTCCACTACTATGATATTTATGTAATGCTACACCAAAACATAGAATTACTACATGCATGGTCAACTTATTTTACACATACACACACATAAATTAGCCAATTTTTATATATCACTAAAGTATTGTATGTGTATTTATATATGTGTTATTTAAAAAATAAACTCTATCAGACCATTGCCCTTGCTTTTTATACTGATTCATTAGGTAAAGCACATAACAAATAACCTGGAATCCATGACTCTATTAATGGTGTTTATTTGCAACCTTATTCTAAAAGTAAACAAAATACGCTGTGTTTATGTGGTTGTGGTTATTTATACCCCACCTATTTCAGGACAATTTAAAAGCATGTAAGAGCAAAACTCTTCATTGTGACGGCATAGTGTGATGTATCAGAGCGTGATCTCTGGTGACAGGCTGCCTGGATTTAAGTCTCCTCTCTGTCCCTTGCCAGCTGTTTGACCGTAGGCCAACTATTTAACCTCCACACCTCAGTTTTCTCATTTGTAAAATGAGAATAATAAAGGCATTTAATTTATACACTTATAAAGATTAAATACATATTCAATTTAAGGTGCTTACACAGCACCAGGCATATATAAAATTATTACTTTTGTTGTTTTTCTATTCTAATGCAACTCGCTTTCTAACAAAAATATGTCCTCTATAACATCGTTCCTGTGTCCTTTTAATATAAGCCTGAATATTTAAGTGACTTGTTGGATAACCCTAAGGGCTAGAAGTTTCATTTTTCAATTTAGGCAAATCTACCTTCCTGAATTTTCTAGATGCCCAGATCGACACCTTCCCCACTACAACCTTCAAATACTTAAAACCTTCTTTAATCTCACTCCTAACCCCTACCTATAACTACTGCCATCCAAGCCAAACATGTTTTGTTTAAGCAGCTATTTCTTCTATTATACAATTTTATTAGTCTCACACTATCTTTGTGAGAGGTTTGAAACCTCAGTGTTTTAGTCCCTGAGCCTAGCAGGTTTATTATCTTCTCTGACTAGGACACATACCTATACTGAAACTGTGTAAACATTTTTGCCATATTGTTTGTGGTCAAATAAAACCTCTTGGTCATTTTCATATAAATTTTTGTAAATCAGCCTCCCATAATTCTCTTTTTATTGTATGATTTCCTTTATGCAAATATAAATAACCTCTAAGACTTCTGTTTTTAACAATGACAGAGAAGCTTGTATCAAACCAACCCACTGGCCAAGAAAACCTATAAAAGCTGGACAAAAGAACAACAAAAATAATGACACAAATATTCCAGGTAGTTATAGATTTAGCAACCAAACAAGACAGCCAAGAATTGAGGGGTCCACATCACTAAAGGAAGGAAAGTATGTTGATGTGAGGGCATTCTCCACCACTTCTTTCTCTCTAGGAGAGTAACTATCTGGATCTTTGAGCCATCTCACAAAGTTGTAGAAACAAAAATTGCAGTTAAGAGCTACTAAAGCAGACAGATCTCAGAAACAAGGGAACCATAAAGAAGTACAACTTATGTCTTTCTTCCTTTATGATATTTACTTAAACCAAAGCTTCAAAGAATTGAGAAGGTAAGACACCCATTGAAAAATGACCATTGAGAGGCTAGAAAGCCAAGCAGAATTTTGAGCATTGTATAGGACTTAAAAAAAAATAATAATGTCATTTGAGTATGACAAGGAGGAGAGGCCTTGGTAAATAAATACTCTAAGCTTTCAGCTAGGAATCCTTGAAAGACTATGTAATATATGAAAAAGGGCAAACAATATTCATAGAACTTGCAACTGGGAAACCAATTATCTCAATCTTTGATTGATCCAAGGTGATATACCCCTAACCGCTTATGTCTGGAAATCAATAATCTCTGGAAGAATAATTAACATAATTAACATATTATATAATTCACAGCCAAAGCCTGTACAATTTTTAAACAAAATATCCAAAATTCAATATATACACATATGTATATATTTATTCTTTTGCAACATTATTCTAAAGGTAAACAAATAAAATATACATTGTTAATATGATTGTGGTTGTTTATACGCCACCTTCTATTTCAGGACATTTTAAAAGTATGTAAGATCAAAAAGTCGACTTTAACAGCATTGTGTGATACATGAGTATAATCTCTGAATACCTATCTATATAGATATATGCACACACACATTTATACACATGCACACATATATATATACACATATATATATACACATATATATGAACACACAAATATACATATATACATATGTAAATGCTAAATAAATTTCAGGATGAAATAAGGAAAAATTAAGAGGAAAAATGAGGCAATAAACACAGGCTATAGGTTGGTCAGATATAAACGTTATAATGTATAGATTTTAAAATAATGAATAGGTCAAAATATATATATTGATAAGATAGAGAATTTCATCTAAAATAGAAAATAAAATGTCAAATGAAAATTCTAAAACTGAAAAGAAATCTGTATCTGAAATCATAAAATCAATAAATAGATGTAATATCATGTTAGATACAAAAGAAGAAAAGATTAGTAAATTAGAAGATAGGTCACTAGAAAATATCTAGGCTAAAGCATGTAGACAAGAAAGGATGTAAAATAGAGAGAGGGTGTAAAATAGAGAAAGGATGTAAAAAGAGAATAATAGACATGTTGAATACAATGAAAGTGAAAAGGTAGAGCAAATATGTCATTAAAAGCAAAAGAAGAAAATTTAGAAAATATAAAAAAGCAAAACTTGAGGATCATACGGATCAAAATGTTTTTCAGTTTCAAGCCACAGATTCGAGTGGCTCTGTGAATCTCAAGCATTAAAATGCACACTTAAATACATCATGGTCCCACTGATAAAGAATAAAGATAATGAGAAATTTTTTAAAAAATCAGTATCCCCCCCCACAAAAAAAGAACTCTATATTACCATCAAAGGATCAATAAAAATATTCATAGTTGATTTTTGAAAAGAAATGCCACAAACCAGAAAACAATGAAATGACATTTTTAAGGTGCTGAAAGAAAATTGCAGCCAACCAAACCAGATGACGCATACTAAGAGAAACACTAAGGGAAGTCTTCAGATTAAAGAAGATAATCTCTGCTGAAATCATGGAGAAATGAAAAATTTAAACCCTTGGTAAAGGTAAATGTATGGATAAAACACAATAAACATTTATGTTAAACACAATAAACATTTATGTTAAACAATAATAACGTTGCAAGTGTATATATAGCTCAAATGAATGGCTAGAAGCACAAAAAGTTGGAGAGGGTAAACAGGCCTCAAGGGTTTTTAGTTTCTTAAATTCCTTGGGAAAAGTTAAAGTGATAATTTATATTTGGTTCTTTAGTTAGGTTAGATCAAATAATTAAAGGACAAATGTTGATATATTTAATCTTTCAATTTTATGAATTAGTTAATTTCATGTTAAAAAGATAAACTGAAGGAATAGTGAAGCATAGATATAAACCTAAAAAAAAAGAGATGAAAAAATTAAAATGCATGATTAATCCAAACAAAAATAATGAGGAAAAAAAGAAGAGATAGAAAAAATAATTAATGATGGTGAGGTTAAAACTCAAATATACTGGTATGTCTGTTAACGTAAAGGGACTAAGGCCAGAATTAAATAAGGGCTCAATATTGATCCCCATTCATTTTATCTTATTAATTTTAATATAATTTAGTTTTATGAAGTACATTTTGAAATTAGAATTCTATAAATGAGATGATTAAACATCTTGCCTTATTTTCTCTGTTTACAAGTATTTAATAAAATACTGAATATGATCAAAAACATTTTTTTCTAAGACTATAAATCTGTCAACAGATCTGAAAAAATTAAACAGAAATTTCAGAGTTCATATCTCTGAGGAGGAAAACATGAAATTAAGGTGGTGAATATTGAGATCTTCAAGTATAATCGTGAGAGAGAGGAAGAAAGTGAGCTGAAGCAAATATGCAAAATATTAACATTTCTTCTATGTAGTGAGCACATGGATTTTTTATAATAAAATTCTCTAAACTTACATTTAAAATATATAATGGAATGAAAAGGAAAGGTGGAGCATCATTATCATAAGTTGTTTCATTTTATAGGATTCAATTGTTAATTGCTCCCAAATATTTCCGTGGCAATTTTCATTCTAAAGTTATTTTGAGAAAATTTATTTTACAATAGGACTTACATGACTAGCAGTGAATTGTATTTTTTCAATGCTTTTCACATCAGATTCAAAGATAACTATATGTACCCATCAAACACAAGCAACTATTTCTAAGATAGTAGATTAGTGATGACTAAAAATATCAAGCAATGAATAATAAATTTAAGTGACAGAATATTTAGACCAAAATTCTTCTTTCCTCATCCTCATTCTCTGAGCAATGTTGGTTTGCATATAATTGGAATTCTATTAATCTTTCTTTTTCCCTTGTTGCTTAAGTAGTCTCTATTTCCTTTCAATGGCTTTAGATACTCATTTTTAAAAAGACAGGAAAAAAATCATTGTTAATTTAATTATATTGCTGTTCAGCCTACAAATGAGCCTGGTCAGAAAACTTAATGAGTGATATGAAAGAAGTAATTGATATCAGTATTAAAAACTCCATGCTATCTTTTCAATGAATAGTTATAATCAACTTGACAAATTGAGTGTTAGAGAAAAAGTACATTAAAATTAAAAAAAAAACAAAACACAGAAATGTCTTCAAGTCTTAGCATTAGAGAAATCTATTTTAAAAGGTATTTTCTGATAGGGTCAGACTAGATTATCTAACATAAAAAGACTTAGAGGGTAGTTTTTGTACTGCACAGCTGTAAAGCCATAAAACAGTATTTTTATTCCTGGGCAAAGTCAGTCTATTAGAAACTTTTCACATCTTATTTTTAGAATGAATCACAAAGTAGAAGTGGAAGGAATCCTGAAAGATAATGTAATTATGTAATTAAATCTCCTCACTGTAGTGATGAGGAAACAGAGGCACTCTCCAGTTAAGGGTTTTGATCAAAGTAACAAAGGGAATCAGGGACAGAGCCAAGAGTAAAACTCATTTATAACCTACAACTCAACCTTTCTTCTTTGTAAGTCTACTTTATTTAACAGATGTTGCCATTAAAAATACTCAACTCTGCTTTAAAAGGGCAAGCATTCATTTGTTTTCCATTTCTATATTTTGTCATTTTGAGGTTATAAAATGGAATCAAATAATATATGACCTTTTGAGATTAGCTTTTTTCACTCAACATAATGCCCTTGAGGTGCATGTGAGTATGAATAGTTCATTCCTTTTTATTGCTCAGTATTATTCCATGGTATGGATGTAACCACAGTTTGTTTGCCCATTAATGTATTGAGACATTTGATTATTTCCAGTTTTTGGCTATTACAAATAAAGCTATGGACAATTGTGTCTACTTTATCTGGAAAAAAGAGATTACAAAAAATCAAAATGCTTCTAGGAATTCTCAATGGGGATTTCTGTGAAACAACCTCTGGGTTCTCAGTACAACCTAAGTTTAATGCTAACCAGGTGACTCTGTGTATGAGATCACTGACACTTTTCAGAGCAGGTGTCTTTGAATGTTCTCAGATTCCAGGCCAACTGCCAAATTGCCTGGGCAAGCAGAGGCACTGAAAACCACCCCGTTGATTTTGGAGACCTGTCCAAATTTGTGTTCCTTCATTCCTAAACGAGTCACTAGACCATCTGATATCCAAAGAATTCAGTTAAGTATGGTGAAAACCAAACATCTTTTCTAAGCCGATCACTATTTCTACTTGTTCACATTCTTTTCTTTATTCTTAAATAATATGAAGAACCACTAGTTTACTGTTTTGACAGTCAAAGGAGTCACACAATAGGTTTCTAAATCAGTCTAGAAATTATACAATATTCCAGGCAGTGAGATAAATATATCTGAAAGTATCATGAATACAGGATAAACTGGACAGCCAAGTCTTCCTCTAGGCTATTTTGACTCAGGATCCACTGTTGGCAATCTTTGTCTAATGTAGACAATCTGACACTTCTTGTATCCTTGGTACTCTGTCATACTTGAAGACAGTGATCCAGTGCACTTAGAGTTATTGAAAATTTTTGTAAATAAGCCTGGATCTTATTGACAAAGGGAGACCCCTGTCTAACTTTATACAGAGTCTTTCCTGGAATCTAATCTAGAGCCCTGACACGGTTCAAGTCACTTCTCCTGCCACCATTAGCATTAGTGCAATAACTCTTGCTGCCCTTGGATAAAAGTAAAGCAGGTTGGCTCACAGGAGGGAGATATCAATAGAGGTAGAGATGGAAAGGGAAATAGCTACCATTTATATAAGACTAGCATAGGGAATAAGGGAGTAATTTTTTTTGTCATATTTATCTTATTGTTTATCCAAACAAAGAATTATTTTCACTTTTGTTGAAAGCATCAGTTAAACAACTGTTATAAAATTCGACCTATATGTATGTAAAAATTATCATGTTAGCACAAGCAATGACACCTCTTATGTCTCCATTTTAAACAAGAGGAAGTATGAGAGTTACTAGTGCTAAATGAGAGGATTGCCATCTACACTGAATTAATTCAGGGAAAACAGGAGCTTAAAGTCAATGAATACCATTTGCGTATTTCTTCAGCAAATACTTAGGGCACATTGATAAATCTGTTTTAAAAAAACAGAATTTAATGAAACATGAACTATATCTTATTTAAATGTTTGCATTTAAAATATTACTAATAAGAGTTATTAAGCTTCTTAATGCATAGTCTGTTTAATACACATTAAATAGAGGGAATACATTATTTTAGAAAACGATTTTGTTTCCAAATAGATCTGAGACTTAACCGATCAAAACAGTTCTGAGAAATACTCTATCTACTAAGTGCTCTGATCTCAAATGGGTATAGTAATTAACTTTAAAAAATTAAATACACTATAAGAGACAAGATTCTGAAAAAGGTAAAAAAAATCTCAGAAACATTGTGAATTCATATTTTGAATGGAAAATGATTCTTCAAAAATTAGAAAAAAGATGCAATATGGTGGTTTTTCTATGAAAAACTGAGCAATGTTTATTTTTCATAAGTGTTTTTTTGTTTTTTTTGTTTTTGTTTTTGTTTTTGTTTGTGCTTCTTCTAAAACCTGTAGAATGGGAACTGGCTTTATAATAGATTTCATGGAGGAACAGATAACACACATTTCAAGGCTTTGAGCCTTTCAGAATTGGGTGTCAGTTTGTTCACTCTAGTCTTTTTGGATTGGGAATAGATCAAAATGGAAGTATTTTGCAAAAGGCTCTGAGGAGTCAGAATGGAATAGGCAAAAGGACAATCTCCTTGCTAAAGGACATGCTAATTAAAATGTTCCTTAGAATGGCTAAGTGAAGGCATTCACCTTTGACTCATCTCTCCTAATCAGGTAAGAACATACCTTCTTTCCAGATAAAACAACGGCTTAAAGAAATTAACCAGATTGAGGAACAAGGAGAATAATGAGGAAAGAATGCAGGCAGTACAATATGTCATGGGGCAAGAGGGGCTGACATCTGCTAGTTGCATCACCACTGGCAAGTTATTGTCCCTGTTTAAGCCTGTTTCCCATCTGCAATATGATGATCGTAATAGTACTAATATTGAAATAGTTGTGAGAATTAAAGGAGAAAACAAGTAAAAAAAATTTAGCGTGGTAGTATTAAAATGATTAGCAACATATAAGAAAACTGAAGGATTCAGCAGAGCATGGAGGAAGGGATCAATAAAGAGTGATTTGTGTACAATTATATGGCAAATAGCTTTATCCAAAATGTGCTAGAGGATAGGCAACCTTGGGGAGGGTTTAGTGGACAAGAAACTAGAACTGCTCTTGTGAGGAAGATAATCTCAAGATAAGATGAACTCCAAGAGGGTAGAGAACTTGCTGATAACCAGGAAGGAGGTGGTTTATTTATCAGCAAATCTCTGTTATCTGTTTGTATAAAAGAGACCATGTAACATAAGGTAACTTGTTTTTCTCCTTTAAACATATATTAGGGAACGTCTCATTTTTAATAAATATATTTCTGTACCATCATCAGCCTTAATGACTAAATATTACCTTAATATATCTTTATAATTTTCTTTATCCTATAACTTATTATTATGTATTTAGGCCGTTTTCTTTCTTTCTTTTACAGTTTATAATTGATAAATGTCTAATGCCTCAAGTATTTGTTGAGTGAATACATTGCCTACTACAATAAAAATTCTTTATTAATTTTTGAACATTTGTTCAGTTATTTCTTTATGATAAGTCATCAGAGGTGAAATTCCTAGTCAACCAGTATGCACACTTCTTAACTACAGCAATTACAACAAACAAAAATTCTTTTATCAATTTGTTCTAAGTTTTAATGTACAGATAACAATCAAGTTGAGTAGATTACTTAATTAGGAGGAAATGAAACATTCAGAACATCTGGGGTAACTCTGTAAACATGCCTGTAGGAGTTTCTTCCAAAAATTCCATCTGGGCTATGTGTTTAAAGTAAAACATCAGTTGCTGTTCATGCTGCATACAGTTATGAATATGGGTCTAAATTAGATGATTTTTGTTTATTGTTTTGGATATCAAATATAGACCTGAGGCCTCAATTGAACACAGGTTAAAGCTAAACTGACCTGCATAAAAGTGTTATCAGGTCTTATCTCAATGTGAACAAGTTGGTCTAGACCTACTGACAAACTGTCATCCTAACAGCTTTTTTCACGGAACTTGTGAGTTCACTCTTTCTTAGAGCCTATATTTTGCTGGCATATGACCTTTGTAACAATCTCAGGAACTGTACTTATCATGCAAATTTTCTGAGTGCTTGTGTGCCTAAAAAGAAAAAAGTTTTTTAGTCTGGCCCTTATGCTTGATTGTAGTTTAGCTGGGTATATAAGCAAAGGTTCAAAATAACTTTACCTTTGAATTTGAATTTTAGGACATTGCTTTATTATCTTCTCCCATTAAGGTATTACTAATGAGAAGTCTGATACTCTTTTGGTACTTCTGTCTTTTCAGAGGATCTATTTTTTTTTCCCCCAACTAGAAACTTTACAGATCTTCTCCATATATTTAGTGGAGTTTTGTGAGAATGCATCCAGGTAGGGGGATCTCTCTTCTTTCATCCTATTGATACTTAGTAGCATAAATATAAAGACTGCATCTTTCTTTAGTTCTGCTAACTATTCACCTATTCCTTTTTTATTTTGATTTTTTCTGAATTACCCCTCTGTCAAACATTGTATCTCTTTTATTGATGCTTAATATCTCTTAAATTTTTAATCTTTTCCCCTCTATTTAGCTTTTTGAGTTACCTTCTCAGTTTTATTTTCTAGCCCTTTGAAAGTTTTATTATCAACTATGATATTTTTAATTTTAAGAACTTCTGATCACACACATTTTTGCAAAGCTTCATTTTTTGTTGTATAAATGCAGTATGATCTCAAGTATTTCTGTGAATATTAATTAGACATTTAATTTTTTTTAATTCTCTCTCCAAGAGATCCAAGAGACATCCATTAAATGTCACTGAGAGCTTTGCATGTAGTTCCTATAGACTAGGTCAGGAAGCTGCCCTGTTTCTTGAGACACTACATGAGGAGATTTTTCAATATGAAACAGTAACATTCATAAGGAAACCCTACCCAACCTAAAGAGCAGCTTACCTATTGTATCTGCCCAAATGACAGTTGGGCAGATAGTTGTTAGATATACAAATGATAGCTGTTAAATCAGAGCTACCACCATGTCCTAGTGATTCTGATCCCAAGGCTGGTGTTCTTTCTTTTCTTCTTCTGGCTGTGTGACTCAGCATATGTGTTCATGCCCTATTAGTTTCATATCATAAATTTTTAAATATTTTATATAAGGTACTAGCCCTTTATAATTACCATAGTCTTTGGTATGTAATATAAGTCATTTAAAATTATATCATTTTTGAGGGTATGAGTCATTTACAATAATACATTTATTTACATTTATAGAAGTTTTCATGCATGAAAATAATTTATATAAGACATTTTAGTTGAGTAAGCTCTGCTGTGCCAAGAATGCTGATTTTTTCCTTAAAATGTCAATGCTTTGAAGTCTAAGAAAAATATTCTACAGCTCCATGGCAGCTGTTTTCCGGGAGAGTTATAGTTAGTAGTTTATGGTCACCACAGTATCCCAGTTTATACCATATCAATGAGGCTTAAGTCCTGTCTGAAATACAAAAGTCACTACATATTTAGATGGATTCAGAGGGTATTCCTGCTCTATAGTTAAGCCGAGTCACTAGTTTTCAACTAGCAAAACTCAGATCTCCTACAATTTCAAAAGTACCTTTCTAATAGGGGAGGGGCATGTCTTCTGAACTGTTCAAGGGGGCATTTAACATAGTGTGTCAGGTAAGAGAGGAGCCAGGAGGATGCCTGTCATCCGGAATCCTTGGTAAGTTCTATAATGTCAAGGCCTTCCTAAATAACCAGAGAATTTTAGGAGGAAATCTGAAAAAATTAATTTCTAGTTTAAGTCACAGAAAAAAGGACTTTAAAAAATACACATTATCATTACAACAGTTGATTTTGAAAGATAGGCAATTACAGAGAACTTTAACTCGTACTTCAGTCATACCACAATTTCTCCATGGGACATCTAAGTTTTCCTCAAAGAGTAATCAAACGTCTGCTTCCTAAGAGACAGAAGTGCCATAATGCATCTATGAAGTTTATCCACTAGAGACTTGTCAAACATATGTGGAGGCCATCAATTCTTGCCATCAGATGGCAAAGCAGAAAAGCCAACAACAACAGTGATTTATAATGTCATAGCATTCTGACTTCTCAGGAGATGATTCAAGTTTTAGCCTACTTTTTTTAGCAATTAGTTCCTTGGGAAGATTTTTTTGTTTGTCTTAAGAGCAGAGAATATATTTTAATAAACACAGGGTAGTACACTGGATGGTTGACTTATGTTGAATTCCTCTGTGGATTTTCTTGTAAGAAATACAAAAACAAGAGCAAGAATGAAGACATTTTTAGAAGAATAGTGGACAAGAAAAAACAGAATACAACATGGAAAACATTTCTTAAATGACTCAGTAGCTTTAAAAGGTCACAAAAACATTCAATAAATGTATGGTTGTCCAGACAGGAAAGCAAAGTCCTGAAAGAGTTAACCTCTGATTGAACAAGCTCAGTGTGCATATACTGACCACTCCGGAGGTAGAAATGTGCTCTAATTGACAATTGTGCATATGCTCTAATATGTGTGCAGATGCCAGATGTGCTTAGATCAGCATCATCAAGAGGGGAGTATTTTTGCTGATACACTGAATCTATTCAAGTAGGAATACAGACACGCCCATGGATAAAATGACAGAAGTCTTGAGTAGTGAAGTAATTTCAAAGTTTAGAGAGAATTTAGAAGATATCAATTTTAGAAACTTTCTATTTAGAGGTAATAAGTTTCTCTTTTTGTGTTTCTGTAATACCAAGTGTTATATTGTTTCTTAGTAAAGTTTGTTAATACTTTGCTGAGTGACTCAGTGCTTAAGATGAGGGGAATTCTAATTTGAACGAAACGTCCAACATAGTTCACAGTCTCCTAAGAGATCAAATTCCATTTGGTCAATAAAGTTAAAACATATTGCTCTACTTCAAGATAAAAGTAATATTTTACTGAGTGACAAAGTCCTGTAAATATTAAGAGCTTAATAATAATAACTAGTGACATTTAAACAATTGTAATTGAATTTACCAAAAGCTATTTAGGGTAGAGGGACTTAATTCTACATGTATATATGTACTTAACACTCTGCTTTATGTGATCAAAAATGTGTATTTAGTATCAGGTCAGTTAGAATAAAATTTAAATTGGGCAATCTTAGATCATTCTTATCATATAGTATGTTTATTATCTTATTATTGAAATAATTCCTAATCTCATTTCTGTGCTATCCACAGGGACATTCTATAGAATTCTGAGCAAAATTCTGATGATAGGGATTACTGTTGTTTGTTTGCTTGTTTGTTTTAATATGGAACTCACACCTTACATAGAAAAACAGGAAGCAAACTCAAATTTAAGGAATGATTAAAAACAAACAAACAAACAAACAAACAAACAAACAAACAGTTCAGAGAGCAACCTCTGGTATTTCCCTAGCTCAAAAATGTCAATTGGCAAGTACTTTTTAGATTATAAATCCAAGAGGAAAAGTGTTAATTGGCAAGACATGGCCTGTGAGTCACACCCTAGTTCCAGGACCTGTGACTCACCAGAGGCTCTTGCTATACTTCCATTTGAACCTGAACCCTTGCAACTGAAACATACAGGCTAATTCAATCCCTTGGCTGAGTACTTTTCTCATTCTCCATCCCATTCTTCCTCTCCCCCACCCTTTCTTTTTTTCTGCTCACTCTGTACCAAGTAATCTTTTTTCTATCATTTTGTAAACACTCTTTAAATCCTATTTGGATAGTCAAATACAAATGCTAAACTCCTAAAAAGCCTACTTTCTAAAGTGTGTAAAAATTATGGGCAGAAAAAAACATTAATTAACCTTTTCAATAAGAACTTTGAAAGACATCTTGATATTTTAAAGAGCAGAATTTGTCTTATCAAACACCTGAATGCTTAAAGGAAAAAAATTAAACAAGCTCCATGTCCTTTTGAAACTCACCTTCCCCTGACAGATGTTACCCTCTATATTAGTTTGCGGGGCTGCCATAACAAAATACTACAGACTGGATGGCTTCAATAATAGAAATTTATTTTCTCATAGTTCTGTAGGCCATAAGGCTAAGATCAAGGTGTTGGCAGGTCTGGTTTATCTGAGACTTCTCTCCTTGGCTTGCAGATGACCATCTTCTTGCTGTGTCCTCATGCAGTTAGTTGTCCTTCTGTGTTGTCTATGTTGGAATCTCCTCTTCTTATAAGGGCAAGAGTTATATTGGATTAGGGCCCACCCAAAAGACACCATTTGAATTTAATTACCTCTTAAAAGGCCTCATTTATAAATACAGTCATGTTCTGAACTACTAGGGGTTAGGTCTTTGACATCTGAATTTTGGGGTGTGGGGAAACAATGCAACCGATAACACTCTCGAACAACATTCTCCTATTATCTTTGATAATAATTTTCTCATTGTTATGTCATAAGTTATTATTGTTGCCTTTTTGTTGTCTATTATGTAATTTTGGTTCTTGATCAACATTCCTTCCATAATATAATAAAAGTCTAAAACTTTGAATCTTAAAATGTTACTTCTTTTATTAAGTATCTAATATTTTCAAATGAGCTTCCATTTATTTTCTTTAGACTACTTTCCAAGATTTTTGTTATTTACTTGGGTTTTCTTATACAAAATATCTGTTTGTAATATAAAATGTAATGGAATTTCATGAGAAAGCATAAAAGGGAGAAAAAGGAAATACTAGTTTCCAATCAAAGTGGGAACACGAGAAAGAAAGATGAAAAATATAGCCAGAAATGACAAAGAAAGTACCAACTGGGATATCCAATTCATCTAAGGCTTGTCATCAGATGGCGGGATGGCAGGCTTCAGGGCCACGTACCCACAGCTCTATCTGACATACTTGGCATTGCTAACTTTTAGCAGATTGACGGTTATGCCTCTTCGGCATAATGGCAGTCAGTTTAATTTTTAAAAATCAATGACAGATGAAATATTCATTTCCTCTGATGATTTTCTGTTGGTGTGGCCATTTCAAAAACTATAGGCCCATATTGTCTTGCTCACATCCGTAGTGCAGATATTCTTAAATTTAAAACATTTCCCATCAGAGCACTAAGTGTGCTTTTCTCTCTTTTCTGAGCAAAAATTTAAAACATAGATGAGTCTTTGATAGTGAATGTTGTTCAGGACTTAGCCGAAAAAACAAGAGTCCCTATTTTACTAATTAGAGTTACTAGATGAATGTAATATGGATAGGGTGGAAGATATTTCTTGGGCAGTGTTTATTAGCCCTGTGCTGACATCTTTTTTTTAATGGTATTCTAACATTGTCAGTCTCTAAAAGCATATGTGGTCTTTAATGATATTGTTGCTATTTGTTTTTCAACACTAACTTGCTTGCTAAGAATGCCAAGGTTAAAAAGACAAACCGAACCAAAACAAAACACTAAAGCACAGAGATTCACTCATGAAAGCACTATACCTCAACACATAAGTTTATCAATCACCTTACTACTAAAATCAAAGAATAAGTTAAAAATAAGGACTCTGTGAAGCCATAAACATCAGCTTAAAAAGCAGAAAAATAAAACCAAAAACTAACCATTTAATCACTGTTAGCAGAAATAACAAATACTGCAGTTTGTTTCATGTTTATTTCCAAAAACAGAGTAAACTTTATTCATATGTACATAGGTATGTATTTTGCCTTAGCATTAGTTTTTGCAATGAAATCCACTTATATAAATTAACAGCATAACATCGCTTCCTATTTATATAATTTTATAAATTGACTCTTAAAATTGTCCCTGTGTTCTCTATAAGCTAAAGTGACCTGGTGAGGTTGATGAGTAGTCACAAAGTATAAAAATGTGTACATAGATATTTGTTCTGAGAGTATGTATGTGTGTGTGTGCGCATGTGTATGTGTGTGTACATGCAATTGTGTGAGACACTTAATTTAAAACACAAAATAATATATGGTACTTTGAAATTAATTGTTTTGGTTACAAATAGCTCAGTAGAGCTTTCATTTAGAATTTCATTTACATATTATCCCACCAAAGGAAATTGCTGCCTTGGGTTTTCAGATGAATATTGATTGAATGCTAAATTTGCTAGAGTTGTCTAACTCCATAGTGCCACCAATGGGTTTCTCAGGGCACCTTTACTGTACTGGCATTTCAATTTGAGATTGATTTTCTGATTGCCTGCTTTCCCACTGTAATTAAATGTTCAGTGATTTAAATTTAAATCCCTAAGAGAGACCAAACAAAGCAAAACAAATACAAAATTCATGATTGCTTATTGAACTTCTGCTTCCCCCAAAGCACTGTCCCCAGGGAGATTCCTATCAGGCCTATTGTTCTCCGAAATGCTTTTCCTGGAGACTGTGCAAGAGTCCTTCCTCTCAGGAGATCCCAAGCTCTTAGGACGCAGCTGGTACACTGACAACACTTAGTGAAGGGAGTATTATTCTCTGCTCTCCTATCTTGACCCGTAAAGTAGGGAAGTGCATCATTTTACAAATGAAAAGTAAGCATTCATGGTATTTCTTAACTTTGACTGCCCCACTACTACAGCCAAAGAAGATAAATAGCTGACCAAATTCATGAGAAAGGAAGAAGGAAATAAACCCACTCTGCTTAATCTCAGACTCTTCTTTCCTGTCATCAGGGTGTTTCTTTGTTCAGGCATGACATTAGGGAAAGATCTGCAGGCCACCTCACTTTATCCAGCTGCCTGAATCCTTTGCATGTGAGACAGGGATTCTCCATCAGTGTATCTTCTCTCATGCAACTAAATATCCATCAACAGAAAATTAAAATTCCTTATAGACCCTGCAACTTTTAGCAAAGTTACATGAACATAGTAAGTTCTTGTTAATAAATGAATTAATTAAATTGATGTTGCAATCAGAAATCCATGTTTAATAGCTTTTATTAGATGGGAAAAACTTAATGAATATTACCTCAGTAGACTCAATTTATTTATAGACATTTGTAAGTGTCCTTGCTATTTTACTCTGCCTTTATCTTGAAAATTGCATAAATACACTGTCACTGCTACCACAGTACTACATAACTTGGCTGCTCAAAAGACAGCAGTTTTTAGTTGTCAATGTTTATTAAGAAAATAATCCAGAAAAGCAATGTATCTTATTTGAAGAGCAGCAAATTAGAAAGTGTTTTAAAAACTATTAGGGGAAAAGTGCCCAGAAGGATAAGGCAAAAGAGTGCCAGGTGAAGAATTCTCAACAGCAACACAACAAATGATTTTACTTTAGTGAGATCACCAATTACAGCCTCTCTAAATAGTTCACATTCTGGTTGAGAAAACTTAGCAGTGCTCTCTAAGTCTATAAGTTAATGGACACTACAAGAAAATGAAACCCTATTTATTCTTAGCTCATCACAGCAGACTTCCTTTTCTGCTCTCAGTTATTAGACCATCAATTAATTTCTCTTTACACAGCATGGAAACAGCATGGAAAAGACCCGATAATTTCAAGCAAACCTGGAGAGCAATGAGATGATCACTTCCCTCTAAGAATTTAAATGTTCACTGCCCCTGCTGTGTTTAATGTAGATCCAGTACCCTGGATCTGGGAGGCAGGATGCCCTTTTAGCTCCCATGTTAACTTTTCCATCACGACCTGTGGAGTCTCTCATACTATGAACGAAATGGAATACTCATCTATAAATTCAGGTCTTCTGAAATTTGTGCAAAAATTCAGTTAGAAAAAAATGTCCATTTTCCTTGTGAACTTGAAATTGACAATGGATTTTTCTAAACCCTTGTAAAATGCATTTTTAACTAAGAGTCTGCTAACCTGAGTTACTTCTCACAGTTCTAGTAATAAAAACTTTCTTCTTCACCGAGCGGTATGTTCCACCGCCATAAATTTCCTAATGTTGGATCCAGACTGTTTCATTCTTCACCGAGCGGTATGTTCCACTGCCATAAATTTCCTAATGTTGGATCCAGATTGTTTCATTCTAACTTTCATTCATAACCCTCCTTTTGTTATATTTATTTTTCTCCCGATATGTTATATAGCAGTCTTTGGGAAAATGACACTTGTCATACGTAACACCCATTAGTGCGATGAATCTCTTTTTCAAGGCAAATGTTCCCAGTTCCCTCAGTGATACCTCATACCATGTGGCTTGCTTTATCTCACCCTGTTCTTTCTAGAGGTGTGGTAT
Organism: Pteropus vampyrus; assembly: GCF_000151845.1. Lineage (NCBI taxonomy): Eukaryota > Metazoa > Chordata > Mammalia > Chiroptera > Pteropodidae > Pteropus > Pteropus vampyrus. Next base: position 3,575,825 of record NW_011888882.1, read on the forward strand.
TCAGAATGAGATCCAGGAATCTGTGAGATCAGTGGATAAGTTCTAGATTACATATGCTACCCTCTGCCTCTTCTTTGTATTTAAAATTTACTAAAACATTGATCACTCTCTTGGCTAAATAATACCCAGTGGAAGAAAGTCAGGAAAATAAAACAGGAAGATGAGACTATCTTCAATGCCTTCTCTCTGTTAATCTTCCTTATTTAGGGTCCTCATTACTTATTCAAAGTGTAATCTTTCTCATGTGTATCTGGATGCTTGCTGTCCATCAAAATTTCCTTCTCTGTGCCCTATCCCAGCAGGAACCTGATCTTCTCTGTAGAAAATAGATTGTCATTAAGTAGAAAAGTTTAATCTCAGGCTTAGCTCATGATGTTTTCTATCAGCATATTTGTGTGCATAGTTATGCAGAAATCCAACAGTTTTATAAATTGCTTAATAAATATCTTAACCTATCCAAAATGCACATGTACCCAGAGAGTACTTAAAGGATAGCTAAAGAGGACATTTTTTTTCACATTTAGAAACGCACAGATTTGAGCCGCCTCTAGCTAGGACTAGTATAATGAAAGGACAGACCTTTTCTAAACCAGTGCTACTCAGAGTGTGGTCCCTAAACAGAAAGTATCAGCAGCATCTGGGAACTTAGAAGAAATCAAGACTTGAGGCCCTGAGTCACACCTACTGAATCAGATTATTTGAGGATAGGGCCCAGAATTCTCTCCAGAAAATTTTTATGCAGGTTTCTCAACCTTGGTTCACTCTCATTCTTTGTCCCTTCCTTGGGGCTCTCACTTCCTGTTGACATGGCAGCAAAAGTGGTAACCTGAAAGAAGAGTATATGATCCCCGGCATTTGGAATCTGTAGTATCGGAGATTTTCAATTATCTGATTTGTTAGTCTTACCTCCAACTTTCTCCTAAAGGCTCTCTCCTGGATTACCAATCTTAGATATACTTTTATTTTTACTATTACTCAACCTAGAATGCTTACCTGCAGTTTTGCTTTTCATGGTCCAAAAATATTAAATGGAAAATTCTAGGTATAATAATCAAAATAAAAATAAACAATTCATATGTTTTAAATTGTGCATCATTTTGAGTAGTATGATGAAATCTCACACCTTCCCACTCCATCTTGCCAGGGACATGAAATATCCCTTTGTCCAGCATACACATGCTCTCTACACTACCCATCCTGCTTGTTACTTAGTAGCCAGCTTGATTATCAGATCAGTTATCAGAAAGAGAGAGACCACGTTCACATAACTTTTATTACGGTGTATTATTACAATTGTTCTATTTTATTATTAGTTATTGCTATTAATGTTTTACTTTGCCTAATTCATAAATTAAGTTTTATCATAGATATGTATATATAGGAAAAACAGTATATATAGAATTCAGTACTCTCCTCAGTTTTAGGCATCCGTTGGAGGTCCTTGAATTTAACCCCCATGGATAAGGAGGGACGTCTGTAGTCTCACTTTATACCCAGAAGTAAAGGAAAAACCCTTATTAAATAATTAACTAACTTTTCCTACCATAATTAAACAGTAGCTTTCACATGTGCTTCTTTCTGTTTGCAGGGATATGCTTTTGCAGAGGCAGTGTATGCAGTCTATGTGATTTCTGATGTAAAGCTATCTTATTGGAAGAAAGTGAGGGGAAATCTCAGTATAAGTTTTCACTGCATAGGTATGTATTTCTGGTTGCACTCTCACAAAGTATGTGCCCATCCATTTTAGACTCAGACAAAAATGGGGACGCAGACAAGAGTATTGGTGAGTATTGGTGATTCTAGGATCCACTACAAGGTTTTCTTAGGTATGAAGATTCCGTATACATGGCAGCTATTTTCACTGAGTGGACAGTTAGGAGATGACTGCTATCCTGGTGCTGATATGACCAGTCTGACTTCACAAAGGTGGGTGATCAATCAATTCTTACATTGCTGGCTTTGGTGCATCTACAGTGAACGTTTTGATAAATCTATAGTATTTGATATTTTAAAAGTATATATTTATAATAATAATATCAACTGTTCCCATATAGTACATCAACTGGTAGTACAACTTCAGTTTAGTGACAAAATGGCAAATTAATTCATATTCCATTTGGTTAAGAAATGTGAGGCAAGAAATTCAGGAACAAAGTGAAGTTGAACTTTTCCACTGAATTATAACCAATAAAAAAAAAAAAATCACAACCTCATTTTGGCTTAAATGAAATAGTTCAAAATAATTATTTTTCTAATGTCTAATATATAGATCCAAAATAGTCACATTAATGCTTGTTATAATTGTTTTATATTGGAAATATCTGTAAATAATCTTAGAGGCATTTCTGAACCAATAACTATTATGTATAGAATGATTGAAAATGGATTATCTCTAGCATTTTACTAATAAAATAAAAATTCAGCTAATAATTAAGGTTTTAGTTTTGAGATTTAAACTCCCTCAGACAAATATTCTTCCAAAGCTTTAAAATCTTAGATAATGATTGATGTGTAGGCTAAGTTTTAACCTGTTTATCCATTTTCTTAATGTTAAGACCCTTGCTTTTTATATAAATTTCTTCAAAATTTGCCTTTGGAAATCCCACTTATTATTCAGTTCACAGGTGATTCTTGTGAGGTATAGCTTAGTAACACAAATATCCGTAGGGGCATTTCTCCCATGAATTTACGTTTTAAATTCTAATCACATGTTCTTTTCAAGTGTTATGTTTTCTTTTAGAAGAGTAGAAATAAGAAAATTCGATACCAACATCACAATAACAGAATATATATTTTAAGAACCACTCATCTCTACTTTTTAGAGATTTCCTTTTCTCTCCTTTCTCACAGACTCCTCTCACCATAACATCCATCTTTACCGTATGTCTCACCCAAATCAGCTTCATCAGCTATATTAAAAAAGAAATCTCTGACTAGATTTGTCCTAGCAGAAGAAGAGAGTCCCCTGCTCCCCTGCAAAGGGCAGATTCTACTCATCTTCTCTCTGAGGCCATCAAGAATTCCGTGACCTTTGGTGTCAAGTACACAAACATAGTCACGATGACAAGGGAGCAGCTAATACATAGAAACTTTAAAATAACATGTAAAAAATCCAATTATTCCACCTTCAATTCCTTTTCTCATGTAATTCATGTATTTAGTATTATACTTCTACGGTTTTCTATGATGTTAACATCTATACTATATGTTGCATAATTAGCACCCAGAATATAAATGTGACGAATATTTGTCTTCAAAAAATTGAAGTATTTAATATGCATGCACTCAGCAGTTACTGAATTTAGCAGTTGTTAAATGGTGTAAACTTCATGATTGTTTCAATTTCCATAAACCCTTGGGTTGCAGTTTTTTTCACTTGCAAAAAATGCCTTCTGCATAGAATAAAACTACTTTAGAGTATATGTTGTTATAATATTTGTTATAATATTTACATGATAATAAGCTTATTTAACAACTCAATTTCTACTGATTTGTTAAAAAATATTTAAAAGTCATTTTCCTTTGTTTAAAAGCCATTCCAAAAAAAAAAAGCCATTCAAAAATATTAGACAAAGCGGTATATCTGGAACACTTCCTTCCATATTAAAGCAGTATTATAGGCAGCTCGAAGAGATGCATTCTTTTTGGCCCTACATATTTTCATTTTGGAAAAAGTGCCTGTGCTATGAAGAAATCATCCTTTCAGCACTGCCTCTAGCCTCTATTCCCCACAGCATCAAGTACAGATTCTGTTTTTATTTCCCCATGGCTTTTTAAGTGATTGCCAGAAGCAAGATAAAAATTTATCTTGCAAAGCATATTTTATTCCAGGTGCTGGGTGAAAAGTAAATGCAGTCATTTTCACTAAAGATATTTTCCAATAAATTTGGAATAGAAAACATTCTAACATTCCCCAAAATATGCACACACACACAAAGTCTCAGGTATTTAGTGCCCTAGCCGGAGGTCATCACTAGAGGAGTTTTAATTTAAAATAAACTACTTTGATTCATCTAATATTCACAAATGTTTATAAAACTCTAATTACAACTGAAGCAGTATTCTAGACATAGAAACTACAAAATTTAAAGATTTGGCCCTGCTCTCAAGGAGATCAAGGCATAATGACAACAGAGACATGTAAGAAAACAAATTATAACCCAGTATTACTGCAAGAGTGAAGATATGTCCAGAGCCCATGGAGAACACAGTGGAGAGGCGATGAGCCTGCCTCAGGTCAAAGTTCTAAGGAAGAGCAAGCGATTATAACTTTCAGGAGGTCTCCAGGTGGACAAGTCCATGAAGAGGTGAGAAAAGATTCTAGGCAAATGGAATAGCAAGTGTAAAAGTAGGAGAGAGCAAAGTATATTTAAACAACCAAAATTGGCTCAACTTTGCTGAAGTTATAAAGTACAACCATGGGAGGAGGTGGTAGCGGTGGGATGAGATGAGGCAGGAAAAGATGTAAATGGCAACAGATTGTAAAGAGCCTCCTATTTCAAAGCATTGATCTCATAGGTGTTAAATAGTTTTGAAAGAACTGTGAGTGTAGGAACCATATAATGAGTTCGTGTGTGAATGTGTGTATGTGTATACACTTATGTTGAATATGGGAATACATTATATTAAATGTGGGTCAATGGGTTTCATGATTTCATTTTTTGTGGTTGTTGTTTTCTTCAATGTATAAAGTTTTGATAGATTGAAAGCTCCAAATTAAATACATTCCATCTACACAGATCCCAAGAGTTATTCCCTCATCATTTAATCATGTATCTAAGATAGCCTATACACGTAGTAATTCAGAGCCACCTGTGTGTGGTAACGTTCTTCTCTCTTTCAATCCCCCACATCATGCTGTTGTTTCATCTAACTCTTTTATTTATTTGTTTGTTTGTTTGTTTGTTTTAGTTTTAAGTATACAGAACATTTGTTAGATATCTATATAATTCATAAAACGATTCCTCCAATTGCCCCCTCCCTCCCCTGGCCTTCCACCTAGCCATCATATTAATGCTGACTGCATTCCCTCTGCCATGCCTCCAATCCCCTTCTAACTCTTTTCTATCAATCATTTTTATTACTGCCTCGTCCAATCTCTAAACCTTTTCAAAGAATATAGCTTCAATTTCTCTCTTCCATATTTCTTCTGATTCTCCTTTGTTGACAGTAAAATAACATCAGTTAAAAGAACAGAAATTTTCTCTCATGATATTCAAACTTTCAGCTGTACATAACACTAACAGACCTCTTTTCTTTAAACCTTTAGAGGCTTCTTCCAAACACTTCCCCCTTATGATGACTCTATTTGGTTATTAGCCTATTTCAGAGATGTGTCTTTCATCTCTGTTCCTCTGTCTCTTTATCCACAGGAAAATTTATAAACATAATTTAAAATACAGTCAATGCTAGCCCGATTTTTGTTTAAATATTTATCCTGTAAGGTGTAACATTTAATACCTCAGACCCAAGTTTTCTGATGCATTTAAAAAGGATGACACCTATTCATAGGCTGTTGAGAAAATTAAAAGAAAATACATCATATGTAAAGCACTTAGCATAGTGCCTGACAAATGGTAAGCATGTCATATGTGATAATTTTGTTACAATTATTGTTACAAATATTTCGGGGCAGTTTAAGTCAAATAATTAGAAAAACTTCAGTTTACTCTACTTAAATATAGTTTCAACTGGCATTCTTCAGAAAGAATATTTTCATTTCCATTTAGAAATTAACATTGGTTTGTGTTTGCTCAAAATGAGTGACATATTATACTTCTCCAAATAGTGAAAACACTTGTAAAAACAAAAATGGAATAGGTTAATTCGAACCAGTTTTCTAATTCCCATGTGTACTTTTATTATGTTTTTATTTCCCACAATCATATGGTCATAGGAAGAACAATTTGTATGTTAACCAAATTAATGGTACTCATAAAAATTGTTAACTTGATGATGCGCTGATTTTATTATTAATGGTTTTTAATAAAATACTCTCCAATGGATAGTAATTCAAAGCCCAAAATTTTATAAAAGTAATCATTTGAAATCATGTGGTACTCTCTAACTCAACAAAATCATTTGTGGAATTCATGTTTCATATATGTTTGGATGTGCAAGAAAGTAGTGATTCATTGCCTACAGCCAATCATATTAATTTCAAAGAAAAAATAAAATTGTATCATACTTTTATTCCATTTCCTATATGAAGAAGAATGATCTTCATATTAAAAAGTGGAAAATAAGCATTAATAAGAAGGGATGTATGCCTTTAAACACAAAAATATAAAAGAGAATAGGCTGTGAGACTAAAATATAATCTCTGAACAGGACAAATGGTGCCATAGCAAATTACTGAGGTCTCGGGGAAATTCACCTATGAGATAGCTGGACCACTGCTAAGATTCTCTAAGGAAACTATTGAACAAGAAAATCACCATAAATAGAAGGTTAGCAAATATAATATTCATTTTTCACCATGAAAATGATATAAACACTAATTTTTTTTCTACAAAGTTATATTCAGAGGATGATGGTTGAGGTTTTGAAAAGAAACCTGAATATTTTAACTAAGGACAAGTCATTGCTTACTAATCATTTTTTTCTTTTTTAAAATAAGACAAAACCTAGTCATTCAGAGAAGTTCTATCAAGATTACCTCATATTATCTCTAAATTCTAGCATGGAATTTACACTCTTGCTATAGCTTTATGAATAATATAAAGTATTATATTCTCAATAATAATGCAATTTGGTATGTTTATGTAGATTTGAATAGTATTAATAAAAATTATTAGGGAGTCTTAATCAATTTAATAAGTGGAGAATTTGTCTACAAATCTGTCTCATTCAGTAAATTATTTTTTAAAAATTATATCAAAATAATATACAAATTTAAAAAAACTCATAGTACCAAGTAGTTTAAGCTTAAAAGTAATAGTCCCTACCCTATCTTTTCCCATCCCAATTTCATCCCCCAGACACAATCATTTACGACTCCTGTTCTTAGATAAACTTAGTTACCTTCATTTTCTCTAAATAACATGTTCATATTGCTAAATTGCAATTTATCAACAGTAGGCATTATATATTGCTTGTTATACTATGATTTTAAAGATTTGATTTACTTAAAATTCTGTGTTATTCTCATCTCTTCTCAATAAAGTTATAGCACGACATTTTATTTAATGTTTTTAAATATACTTTAAACCACAATTGGCAAACTATAAACTATAGGCCAAATTAAGCTTGCCACCTTTTTCAAAAATAAAATTTTATTGGAACACAGCCATATCCATATGTTTACGGCTGTGGTTGCTTTCAAAATACAGTAGCCATGTTGAGTAAGTACAACAGAGACAATATACCTACAAACTTTAAAATATTTACTATGCCCTCCTAAGAAAATAATTTTCAAACCCCTATTTTAAACTTCTATTTTCTTTTCAACTATAGACAGTATGTACTGAACTCCTTTATTGTTAAATAAGTATATTAATACCCATAATAATTTTTTTACCTCTCATCTTTTTCTACCCATGCACTCACCTACCCACTTGTATGAGCTATACAGCTGACCCTTGAACAACGTAGGAGTTAGGGGTGCTGGCCCCCTCCATACCTTTAAAAATTCATGTATCTCTTGACTTCCCAAAAATTTCAGTAGTCCATAGGTATCTATTAAGGATTGGTTCCAGGACCCTAGCAGGTACCAGAATCTGTGGATGCTTAAGCCTGCCCTCCCTGAATTCCCAACCATGGATCAGATATACTGTTTTTTTTTAAAAAATTTTCAATTAGAGTTGACATTCAGTATTATTTCGTATTAGTTTCAGTGTACAGCATAGCAGTAGGACATTTATATAATTTGCAAAGTGATCCCCCAATTGGTCTAGTACCCACCTGACACTATATATAGTTATTACAATATTATTAACTATATTTCTCATGCTGTACTTCCTATCCTCGTGACTAAGCAGTATGGAAAATACTGTTTTTGATCTGCCATTGGTTGAATCCTCAGATATGAAACCGGGGATATGGAAAGCTGACTGTATATTTACTGAAAAAAAATCCACACATAGTGGACCCATGCAGTTCAAACCCATGGTGTTCAAGGGTCGACTTATTTTGACTTTTACATTGTCAAGATTAATGACATTTAAATTCTATTCTATTCTGACAAAACTTCCATGCTTTATCTGTGAGTTGAGTCTAAAAGTTGAAAATCAGTACAGTTTCCACATGATTATACGCGTAGTTGTCCCATGCATACCTCAGTATTTTACTTGAATTAGATTTATCAGTAGTTTTCTTCTATTAGATTTCTACTCTGCTACTCAAGAAAGCATGCTCAAATGGATTCTCCTTTATGACACTCCAACATCTGGTCAAATATGTCATTTACTTTACATTTGATCCATAATTGTGTTGGCAGAATTCTAAGATGGCCAGCAGGATCCCCATTTCCTGGTGTAATCTTGCATAATCCCCACAATGTGAATATGATGTATTTTAGTCCTGTGATGAGGTTATGTCATATGGCACAGCTGACTTTAAAAAAGAGAAATTATCTGCATGAGCCTGACTTTGTCACATGAGCCCTTTAAATCTAGGTACTAATTTCACATCCAAAAGAAGCAGATCAAGAAGTTAGGAGACATGCAATCCTGCTTACTTAGAAAAAAGTAAACAACTATGCTGTAAAATGCTAATGAAGATGGATATCCTCTAGGAACTGAGAGCAATCCTCCACTCAAAGCAAGCGAGAAAACAAGGACCTGGTCTTACAAGCAGTAGAACCAAATCTGACTGAAATCCTGACTGAGTTTGGAATGGTGTTCTTCAACAGGGCCTTCAGATAAGAACTGAGTCACTCTGACACGTGACACCTTGATTTCAGCCTTGTGAGTCCCTCAGCAGAAAACTAAGTCACACTGTGCCAGACTTCTGACTTACTGACCATGAGTGAGATAATGAATGATGAGCTAATTAGCTGGTATTGTTTTAAGCATCTAAATTGGTAGTGATCTGTTACACAGCAATAGAAAACAAATACAACATCTATCAACTGAGTTTTAGGAATCACAAAATCCCCAAGGACAATTGGGATTTCTTTTCTTTATCATATTGAGGTAGTTTTAGAACATATCCACAAACACTTTGATACTCCTTCTACAAAATGTGGAATTTAATTCCTCTCCCCTTGAACATGTGTTAATGTCTTAACTTTTAAAGAACAGATTATGTATGGAATAGTGATGCTGTGTGACTTCTTATGCTAGGTTGAAAAAAGTAATGCCAAAAACTGGAAACAATCAAGATGTCCTTCAGTAGAACAAAGAATAAATACATTGTTCTAGATTTACACTATGAAATATTATTCAGTGCAAAAGAAACAAGCCATAAATCCATACAACAGCATGGATGAATCTTAAATACATATTTCTGAGTGAAAGAAATCAATTATAAAATGACATGCTCTATGATGGCATTTATATAATATTGTGGAAAAGAGAAGATTATAGAGATGAAAAAGAGATCAATAGTTTCAAGGCTCAGAGAAGGAAGGGAGTTGTCTAGGACTAGGTGAAGAACACAAGATTTTTTTAGAGCCTAAAGCTGTTCTTGTGTTTTTCACCTAGTCCTAGACAACCCCTTAGAAACTATTCTATATGATATTGTTTGACACTATCCATTTGTCAAATCCCATAGAACTTCACAGCATAAAGAGTAAGCCTTAATATATGCAAATTTAAAAAATCAACCAGGCCACTATGAAAAATGTTTGGAGCTTCCTCAAAAAAATTAAAATTCGAAACTTATCACTCAGCAATTCTACTTCTGGGTATTTACCTGAAGAAATCCAAAACACTTAATTTGAAAAGAAATGTGCACTGCAGCACTATTTACAATAGCCAATATATGAAAGCAACCTAAGTGCTCATCAATAAACAATTGGATAAAGAAGATGTGGTACATATATACAATGGAATATTACTTGGCTATAAAAAATGAAATCTTACCATTCACGATAACATGTATAGAACTAAAGAGTATTATGCTAAGTAAAATAAGTCAGACAGAGAAAGACAAATACCATATAATCTCATTTATATGTGGAATCTTAAGAACAAAATAAACATAAATAAAACAGAAACAGACTCAGATACAGAAAACAAACTAATGATTGCCAGGAGGGAGGGGAGATTGAGGAACTGGGAGAAAAAGGGTGAAGAGATTAAGAAGTACAAATTGGTAGTTACAAAACAGTCGTGAAGATGTGAAGTACAGCATGGAAAACATAGTCAATAATATTGTAATAACTATGTATAGTGCCAGGTGGGTACTAGGCTAATTGGGGGGATCACTTTGTAAATTATATAAATGTCTAATCACTATGCTATACACCAAAACTAATATAAAATAATATTGAATATCAACTCTAATTGAAAATTTTAAATTAAAAAATAAATAAAATAAAAAAAAAATTAACCAGGAAGTGGGGAAGGAATACAGACTGTGACAAAATAATCTAATTTTGTTACAAATACATAATATTACCTCACTGGAGAGGAAGGAGAAAAAGAGACGTTGACATAAATAACTTTGAAAATGACTGAAAAAATAAGACTAAAGACAAAGGAACTTGTATGTAAGCACTGTATTCTAGTTGGTGAAATTATTTTCCACTGTTAATCTGTATGCGGTTTATGTGGGGGCTATCTATACCATCTTTATAACTTTTATATAAATCTAATTTCTGACATAAAATGTTTATTGGGGGAAAAATGATAGGATTTCTGCCTGACTCTTTCTCAGGACATGTGCCTTGGGAGCCTTGAGCTAACATGGAAGCCTAGCTATCCCAAAGCCACTGTGCTGGAAAGATCATATGGAGAAACAGGTAGAGATAGAGAAATGCCCCAGGAGACACAACTGTTTCAGCCCAGATGTTTGCCTTCCCAGTTTTTTGACATGTGAGTGAGCTTTCGAAAGATTTTGGCCCCTGCCTTTGAGCTGCCCCAATAACTAAGTAAAACAGAGATGAACTGAGCCCGGCCCAGACTGCAGATATGTGAATGAAAGAAAAGTTGCTGCTGTTTGAAGCCACTTAAGTTTGGAGGTGGTTTGTTATACAGCATTAGATACATGGAACATTCATTTTCTAAGATTTTACAGTAATACATTTAAAAAAAAGATAACTTTATTGTTGCTAATTTTACTCAACATTTGTCAAGCTGTTTTAGTTTGTATACATTTATCTTAGCTCTGGAAATTTTCTCTTATTTTTTTAATATATAATTTCTCTCCAACGTTCCTCTGTGCCCCTTCTCAGACTATGCCTCAGTTGACATGGCATGTCTTAAATGGATACTATATAATTGTTATCTTTGCTCTCACATTTCTCATGATTGTTTTAATAGATATTTGAGGAATTTCTTTGACTTTATTTTTTTCTGACTTTTTCTTCCTTATCTTTTGTCAGAAGTATTTCAAATTTCAAATAATTATTTCTTTTTTTGTCATCCTTTGGCAAGTCATACTACTCTTTTATAAAGTGCATTTACATATATGTATACACAGATAGGTATAAATCTTCCTAAGGATAAATTACCCTTTCATTTATTACATATCCTCTGTTTCCTTTCATATTACAAAATAATAGAATAAAATGATTGGCTGATACTACTCTGTTCAAAAATGGGTTTTATTAATAGGCGGCTTTTTCCAAATGGTAAAGAGAGTTAGATGTCAGTTTTTGTTCCTGGACTTCTCTAAATACCAGAATACACTAGTTGTCTCATTTCTCTCTAGACACCAAATTTATTTAGATAACAATTGTCTTTGAATTGTTTAGTTGTATGCATTTGTTTGGGTAATAATGCCTGGCTTCTGGGTAAGAGATATAGGAAGATGACTGCATATATAAAAGCTCAATTATTCTTTCTCTTTCAGAGAAAGAGAAAGAATGAGAGGTGAGCTTATTCACCCCTCTGTACACCCCTTGAAATCACTTGCCTTGTTGTCAGAGGCAGCTTAGCCTCTACTTGGCTGCAGCCCTCTTGGGGTTTTATCAGTCCATCCGTTTTCCATTTTCCATTGGTGTTTCAGAAAGCTTGTTCTGGTGATGTCCCACTTTTTCTTATGTTTGTGATTGTAGGATTATATCATTTTGATTCGTTTAATATCATTTTAATGGTTATCAAGGGACAAGAGATAAAAGTATTACTCCTAAATTAGAAGTTGAAAATTTTATTAATCACCTAGAAAAGGATATTAATAAGATACACCTCAAATGTTCACAGTACATGAAATTGAAAGGGAAAGATGAATAAAAAGCCAAATTCTAAAATCTAAAATAATTGCTAGTTATTATTATTATTATTATTATTATTGCAGCTACTTTTATTATCATCACTATTATTTTAGGTACTCTGCTACACGTTTTATATGTTTGTTTGTTCCATAAAACAATATAACTACTTTTCACCATATTCTCTGCTGTGATCCTAGTCTAAGTCACTACTTCTCACCTAGACTATGGCAAATGTCTAGTAAATACTTCCATGCTTTCTCCATAATTCAGTATCCATAAGTTATCAAAGTGATCTTTTAAAAAGAAAAAAAATAGACCATATTGTTGCCTTGCCTAAAATGTTTCAATCAGCGTGTTAATTCCTTGGAATAAAACCAAACCAAAGTCTTATAATGATTTATGAGCCCTACATAATCTGGACCATACCTATACCTTGATTTCATCCCATATTTCTCCTCTTTTCTAATCCTAATGCTCTAACTTTGTTACCTTTTACTCTGAAAATGCATATTCCACTTTCTGAGAATTGTTGTATAGAGGTTAGATGAGAAAAATATAAATATATTTTCTAAAATATTAAAATATTAAACATTTATCAGTTACTAGTAATTGCATGCCTAGCTTTGAAGGATTTTTCCGGTGTGTGTGTGTGTGTGTGTGCGCGCGTGCGTTTGTGAGTATGTCTTGGCAGGTTGGTTTTTAGCAAGTTTATCATCATATTTAAATTATCCATGTCTACATTTTCCTAAGAGCTGATATTCATTGCACTTGTGGCTTATCAAGGAGATAACAGAGATTCGATAAATTAACCAGGTCATAAGACAGCCTAGATTGCCTCCTGGTTTACTCTTTGCATCAGTTTAGCTGGTAATTTTCTGAAGAATATTTTCAAGATATCAAGAGAATAACAACTTCTTTTTATAAAAGAGAAAATTTATCAGCTGTTAGTTCAACAATTAAAAGGATTGGAAGGATAAGAAGGTTAAGGTTGAAGAGGCACAATTAGGCAGATTTAAGAAGAACGTGCCAACATAGATGCATCCTTCTGAGGAGATATAGAAGAAACTGAAGGAATATAAATGAGTTCAAAGTTCTTGATTTTAGTTTCTTCATTACTCCAACATTTCTCTATTGGGGGAATTTACCAGTTAAACATTTCTGTCCTTTTACTTGATTTGTGCAAAATCCCAAGAAAAGAGTACCTCTTTGGATTTCATTAGGCCATTATATAGTTATCCCTAAGGAGGTGGGTGAAAGTACCTTTGGACCCCACTTCATCTCGTTTATATATATTTCACACTCAGTACCTTCTACATTTGAACTTTCATTTCAGTGCTTTCTAGTTAAATCCAGGGAACAGAATCATTTAGTGGGACCATAATTGTGGCTGCAGGCCATGCACTGGCATTACAAAACTGCATTTCCCCGTTTTTATCTAACTAGATTGATACAAAGAATTGGTTTTGATGATCAGAATCAGTGACTATTTTGAATATTTTATAGTTACTTGCTTAGAAATGGTGTATTCTCCACTTAACAACTAGGCAAATGATGATAATTGGTGTTTCAGTCTATGTCCAGCCAGGAATGTGGAAACCATTTAAAACGGAGACTATTTAATGTAGCAAATTGATATTAAACACAGAAAGTTGATAAGGCAACACAGATTAACAATAACAAGAAGCTCTATACTCATTTCTACAGTCTGGAAGAAGGAAGAAGAGAGGAGGAGATTTTACTGAAGTCCAAGACTTGGTGTTACTCAATGAAAGTTGGAATAATGATCACCATTTTTTTTTCCTAATAGAAGCTGGAGCCATAGAGAAAATATAACTGTTGGAGATGCTGCTTGAGGAAAGAAGTTAGAGGAAGAAATACCCTAGCTTTTCCTTTTCTGCCATACTCCAATCTCCTGCCAGTACCTTCTGTTGGGCCAACACAAGAAAAAAAATAAAAACAAAACAAACAAACAAACAAAAAAACAGCTAAATCAGGAGACTGGGAAACAGTTTATAAGATTTAGACCTCTGTGACACAGAGCTTAGCAGAGGAAGGCAGGAAATAAATCTGAGAGCAAGCAAGCTCAGGAGTGGCACAAATAATTTTTTATTTGGATACAACAATCAAATGTATTCATTCAAAATTTAATTATATATCCATAATGAAGTGGTCAGGTTCATAATTTATTTTTATTTATTTAATAATTTTATTTGTTAAAAGTGAACCTAAATTGAAATCTTAGTAGGAAAATATAACATTTAGTTTTATCTCAGGGAAGAATATCCAAAACAAGCAAAACGGTTGTGTGCATTCATCTTTATACGGACCTTTAGGATAATATATTTATCTCGTCTAACTTTAAATCAGGTGTTAAAATGCTCATATCTATAGAACTCCTGCCATAGAAGCAAGCTTTGTTTTTGCCAGTTGGTAACCTCTCTGTTCATCCAAGGACATCATCTTGAAATGTACATTCTTTGCATAGAGAGCGCTTGTATAGAGCAACATAAATTAATCCCAACTTTATGGAAAACTTTATGGTATACATTCACAAGCATGACATCTTCATATCTAAGAACAAAACAAACAAACTTGGATTTTGCTAAACTGAAACAAACCATTATGCTCACTAGAGAAAATTTAAAAAGAAAATTCCTTTTAGATATTCAGTATATATTGCTGCTTAATCTCAAAGCCTTTTTTTTTTTAATGAAAATATATGAATGTTTTGCCTCTTTTATTTTGTGAATTCTTAAAGAGTCTACAAGACAAAAAAATTCTTTTTTTGTTTGGTTATGGGAATTTTAAGTTCAATGTCTTATAATGCAAGGACTGTGACTAATTTTCCCATCCAATATCATTTATATTTGTAAAACACAGAAAGCCTTAAACAAGTATGGGAAATCTTAGCGTTGATAAGTCAATATTGAAGATGTACCTTGGTGCAGGAAGACTTGCCTCACATTGCATATCATATACTTGCTGACTTCTTCCAAGAGATTTCCTGTTGTTCAGGGCTCTTTTACTTTGTAGAGTCCAATTCTCTGGACCAGAAGCCTTACAATGGGCATTCTGGGCCATTTTATTTGGCCGATATAATCTGTTGAATTGGAATGTTTTAAATGAGATGGAAACATTTTAGTTATTCACAGCTCCTACCATTACTATATTTTTACATCTTGCCTGTATGACTTCTTCCTGTATCTGAAGACATTTACATTTATAATTCTTATATTAGAAATTTTCTTGTCATCCCCTGCATCAATAAAATGATTAATTTTTTATTTATCAATTTATAATTGGATAACTCCTACTTACATGTCTGGCTATCATGGAGAAAAGGAAACTTTAAATTTTATCATGAAAAATAGCAAACCTGATTACCCAGAAAATAAATCCTATTAATCAGTACTCATTTTGTAATTGTCAAGCATTCAGTTGATAAAGTTAAGCAGCATGCTAGTGATGTTATAGAGTGTAATCCCAAGGTCAAGTCATTTTCTTTATAAACAAAACTTTCTTGATAACTGCTATATGAGATGGTTTTAAAATTAATTGGATATTGGTATATAAATCTTCAAAGTCAATAGTCTATTAGCCACGGAGACAAGTGGAATGGGAGTTGACTATTCTAGTTCAACAAAATGATGGTTAGTTGCTTCAAGAAAGTAGAATGAAAATGAGTCCTGAGTTTATCCAGTCTCTATGTAGATGAATGCAATGAAAAAGCCAAGAAAAAAAAAACAGTTTAGGATTTTGGCAAGGGTGTAATTGAAATGATAAATCGTGGATTCTAGATGATTATGAGTGAAGTTAAAGCAAAGCTTAGTTGGTTGAGAAAGTAGAATCATATGAGTAAAAATATGGATGGATGGGAGGATGGATGATGGATGGATGAATAGATGGATGGATGGATGGATGGATAGAGTAATTAATCATCTAGAACAAAAACAGACATTTGGTAATCGATATTATTTGTGCTATAAAAAAAAATTCTGTACCAGAAGTTTGACATAAATTTAAGAATATTCTATCTTTTTGACTGTCAAGAATTTCTTTCTCTGATGTCTCATATATTCAATATATATCTGTGGCCAATAATATTTCGATCACTTCCTATAGAAAAGCCCTTGGGAATTATATTGAACACCTTAGCATACAATATGGTTTTCATAATGAGATTTTATGTCAGATCATCATCTGCTTCTAGTCAGTTTTAAATGGGAACACTTCCTAGATATGCTGTACATAGCGCAATAAAAATAATACAAACACATTGAAAGTGGACAGAAAACTGACATGGATGAAATCTAAATAGGTTGATTTTTTTAATGGTACCATCCACACCATTTATGTGTAACAATGTCTATTCACTTATAATTTGCTAGATTCTATGGTATATTGGGAATAGAAATCTTAATAGATTTTCTCTGCTTTTTGGAAGCATAAAGTTCAATAGAGGTGTCAGATGTGCAAGCAGTGTGATAATATAAGTATAAACAGAATGCACTGCACAAAATGGGAAAATTTGACTAGCTACTGAAATGGAGAAGGTTCATAAAGTAGGTAATATTTGTGCTGAGTCTTGATGGATAAGTCATCGAAGGAGAATGTGAAAGATATGAATGTTGATCAGAAAACATTCACTTCTCTACCTTTTGAGTGGAGCATATTTCTCAACCACATTGATATTGGGCTTGACCATATGTATTACTTTAGAAGTTAGAAGTCATGATTCAAGCAGAGTCTTTAAATGTGCTAGTGTGATCTAGTGTGACTATTTGTATTCAGTATTCTGCCAGAAAGAGAACATACTCAGGATAGTTGCTGATCCAAGGAGAATAAGAAAATATATGAGTCTGACCCAATTCCAACCTACAGCCTATAGCCAAACCTTGCAGATATCAGCTGAGCCTAGCCTGAAACAGAGCTGCCCTACACGATGCCTAAGAGAAAAGCAAAAATATGTGTTGCTGTAAGCCACTGCCCTGGATTTTGAGGTATTTTGCTATATCTTATTATTGCCAAATAACTAAATAATGCAGAGGGAAAGGCTTATCTGGCAGAAGAAATACCATGTGAAAGAACATGGCTATTATTTTTCTGTAATTAGATAATGGGTGACTATAAGGAAAAGATAGGAGCTGAGAGACACAGTTTCAGGCCCGAAAAGAAACTAGAGTTAGACCAAATCCCATAGGCGATGGGATGTCATCAAAGTAGTTTTCACAGAGGGAATGGCAATCATATTCCACAAAGTTAATCCTGCAGCTTTATCTGTGAGGATATCCATCAGCAAACTCACTCATTCAGCAGATATTAGTGAGCACCAACTATGTGCCATACATTTGGGACATATTAGTTAACGAAAATAAGATCTTGGTTCTTACATCTTAGAGGAAGGAAATCGATTAAAAAAAAAAACAATAAGCTTAATAAGTTATGTGTGTGGTATATTAGAAAATGATAAGTGCTATGAAAAAATAAGTAAAAGCAGAGCATGAAAGAAAAGCCTACAATTTTTAAAATTTTAGAGGGGCTAGGTCTCATTGAGAAGGTTACATCATCTTGGAATCTGCAGTAATCAAGGATTCTTCAAGGTTGGCAGCTATCATGTTTCTATAAACATATAGCCAAAAATTCCATGTAAAATACTCTATAATTAAGGGTATAAATGGTTCCTTATAAAAAGCTATGATTCATACAACTTGTAAAGCTTCAGATAGAAGTTATAGAACGTCATGATTCCCATAATAACAGCAAATATGTCTTCTATGTACATCGTTCTATTCTGTGATAAAGTGGTTCATGAATAGGCAGTAACTGCTGCTGCTGGGCCACCTGGCATCTTATGACTAAACATATTTTCAGAACTATGATTCAAGTCTCCACTGGTGAGAAATGATGTTTGATGCTTGTTGAGGCATACAGCAGAACTTTGGCAATCAACCTTGACTTGGCATTCTGGAACATACCTTTATGGTGGAGAATTCAAACACTGTACCAGGCCCTTCTCTGGAAAAGAGTTGAACTGCTCAGTTACGGCTTAAAGTTACATTTTATGTTATGGAAGATCACATAAAGTTATTTGAATAGTGTAAAAAAAAGTTTTGAAGTCCTTCACTGTATAGTCAATATGACATAGATCACAAGTATCTCAGTATTTTGTTTCAAGTGAAACCATACTGACAGCAGCTATACAAAATAGATACTGCAGTGTAATGTGCTACACAATTTTGTTTCCTAGTTTACTCTCTGAAGTAGCATAGATTTGTGGAAATCTTTCTGCAAGGCAAATTCTTGGTAGTTCACCTTTGCACCTCTCTCTTCCTCCCCCTTCAAATGCTACTCTATCAAGTCTGTCTCTGCAGTGTTGTTTCTCTTTGTCTGCTCAGACATAGTCTAGTACACAACTGCTCTCATTTCAGAAACTTCCCACCTCTCCTCACAACGTACATTCTTGTGCTCCTACCATCCATGTTCCACACTGCATCCTGAGTGATCTTCAAAAAATGCAGAACAGTCACTGGCCTGCTTAAATCTCTTCATTAGCTTCTCACTGTTGTTTTATTTTTCTTTTTCCATCTTCTATTCATAATAAAAACTTACTTTTTCTTTCCAGATTTAGATGTGGCTCATTCTATTTGCAGTCTTTTAAAAGTTGCTCTTGAATTTTGAGACTATGCATCTAACGAAGTCAATCTTTCAGATGTGAGTTAAAACGGCACTTTTTCAAGGAATATCTTCTCCTGACAAGACCTTATAGCATCCTGTTTTATTATTTCATAGAACTGACTACAATTACACATAAAATTGATTATGAAATTATTTTATTACATGTCTTTGTCATTCTTTCCACCTCCACCCTACCGCAATAAAGGCCATAAGCTCCGAACGGAGATCACATCTATCAAGTTCCCACTGAATCCTTGGTGCCATTCATAGTACTCAGCATTTAACAGACATTTCTTGAATGAGTAAATGGATAAATGAATGAATGAATGAATGAATGAATTGATCAATCAATCAAGATATCATTTGTATGTTATACTATATTTAACCACTGAAAGCATAAAACGTAAGAAAAAACCTAGCAGAGATTTTTTTATTATGTAAAGCAGAAGCGTATAGAGATAATATCTTCCGCATACTGCGAAAGTTATAGTATTTGATCCAAACTGCGAGTAATATCTTCCTGAGGAAACAAGAGTGAGAGAGAGAGAGAGAGAGAGAGAGAGAGAGAGAGAGAGAGAGCGCGAGCTGCTTCAGCTTTCTATCAAGTAACTGGCATTTGTTTCACTAGAAAAGAGAAGGAAAAAAACCTGTAAATTTTATCTATGGCACTGGTCCTTCCTAGAAAGAAATCTTGTTCTCTGTTTTCTGGGTAAAAAATACTTAGTTCCCCATGATACATTTCTTCAGGCATTATGAGAAGGGAGCAAATTTTCACTTAGCAAAGACAAGTCCTGTATTTGTAATGCTATAAGACATATATTAAGGACAGCCCCCCAAATAATTCAGACATTCAAAATCCAGCCCTGTCATATGCATGGCACTCTTCCTGGTCACAATCATGAGTCTGAGTATTGGGAAATTTCCCACTTCCTTCATTTGGAAGATCACTCTCTGTCCTAGCAGGCAGTCCTCTAGTTTCCTTCTTCTTCTCACTCTCTCCAGGTCTTCCTGAGAGATGGGTATTGTACACATTTTAAGGCCTGAGATCTAGGCATCAGCAACCTTCCTCTCCATACTCCCATGGCTCCCCAGTTTCCCAAATTTGACCCAACTGCAGCATTCCTCAGCTTTGACTTAGGGATTGTTCCACATATAAAATGGAGATTATCTGAAAAGGAATCCATTTAGAAAAGTTGTTGTAAAGATTAGATTTGACATACAGAGTCTAGAGCAATGTCATATATATAAAAGGTACATGAACAAATAAATGTATTATTTGAAACTACTTGTTTAAGTTAGTTATAATTTTTATGTTCCATTTTAAACTGAGTATTTGGATATCATGATTCTTAAAGTAGAATATTCTATTTATAAATGGTTGTTGATACATGTCCTCGATAACCATATTGGATGATGCTATATGAGTAAAGTGGGAACTACTTCTCTAAAGTCTTCTAAGGATACCTAACATCCTCCTTCTTAAAAGAAGGCTTCTGTGAAAATTAATCAAAATGGCATTCTCAACTATTTCTTATACTTATCCTATTTTTCTATATTCTTCATGAACCTGTGGGAAATACTGAATGAAAAAATTCTATGGCAATCTCCATAATTGTTCTGCCACTTTTGTACTATATAATCATTCTGTATACTCAGCAATTCAGATAGTCAAGGATAATTGTAGGGTATACTGTAGAAATAAATCACTTTTTTAAGAAAAGGAATTGAAAGAGAGTCATCACTTTAATCCTGTAACTTGAGATTTATAAATTATGAAATCCCCATTTGATATGCATAATTGATATCACTAGGACATACTAAAATAAAGTAATATTTTAGTTAAACAACATAAGGTTTAAATTCTTTTGATTATTATGTTAATGAAAATAGAAAAGCCTAATTCTTGTTTTGGGTGCTACCAAGTAGACAATTCTGCGTGTTCACACATTGCAGTAAGCTGTTCAACAGTTTCATTCTAATTTTAACAAAGACCTAAGTTGAAAACTTGAAGCAGTTTATCTGATAATATATATTCTTTTATCAAACAAAGGCTTTGTTTTATGGGTTCATGTTATCTTTGTTCAAGGTCCATCAAGAGAAATAGTCTTATTTTTCATAAAATAGCCAAGCTACATGAAACTCTCCATAAACTTCCTGCTCTCTTGTCTGAGGAGAAAGATTATTTTGCCATTTCCTCTGGCTGATCTATAATTTGGTTGGTTTTATAGTGAAACAGCCTAAGCAATGGCACTCTCTCAGGAGCTGACTGAGCTGGCCCTGCCTAGGACAGGAAGTCATAGTCTAGATCTAGAGGGAACTGAAAGGAGACAAGCAGTGTGTTGACTCCCAGATCAACCAATGAATGTCAACTAAAGTAAGATGACTCTATTTAACACATTTTGCTTTTCACCACAGCATCATAGGCCTTATTTCAAACACACAGCATAAGATGAGGTAGAGGCCATTTTGTGATCTTTGTAGTTCCTTAATTGCTTTCACAGGTTAAAGATTCTGAAAGTGAAGGAGAACAAGGGAAAATATCGAGTTTTAACAGTCTGTCGGCCTGGCTGTGGTGGTACCTTTTCTACGCCTCTTTCTGTCCAAATAAGCAAATCCCTGTAACTTATTGTAAAATGTGAAAGCCAGACTGTCTGTCTATGAGATTTTTATCTCAAGGCTCAGAGGCAAAATTGAGTAGTGGTCAAGAGAAAAAATTCTTAAATCAGAGAATCTGAATTCAAATTCCAGTTCTACCTTTTAATAGCTACATGACCAACAAGTTCCTCACTTCTTTTGTCCTTGAAGTTTGTTCTTTTGCCAAAAAAATGAGGGATAAAATTAGAGTACTTAACACATAAGATTGTTTTGAGACTTAAATTAGCTAATGTATTTTAAATGCTTAGTTTAATAAGTGATACTCAATAAATACCATTTATTATAATATTAAATTAAATTAAATTATAATAATTAATTAAAATACTCCAAAATTGACTTAATGGAATATATATTTGAATGTCCATCTTAAAAACACAGAATCTAGGTTTCTAAATTCATACTAGATGACTTATGAGAAGATATAAGTATCTTGGAATGCTCGGCATCAAGCCATGAGCCTGAGGACACCCAATTACCAGCCTCTTTTTGAGCTGAAATTCCTAAAAGTATCCCTTATCTCTCCTTTTTTTCCATGTTCACAGGAAAAAAAAAAAATGTGCTTTTGACCAAGTAATAGAAAGTCCCACACTGCTCCTGTGGTGAGGGTCCTGTGAAATGCGAATTAAGTGATTTGTCCAAAATGGTGTTGCCAGATAAAATATGACACCTAGTTAAATGTGAATTTCAGACAAACGATGAATATTTTTAATATAAGTATATCTTTGAAATATATTTATACTGAAAAAATTCATAGTTTATCTGAAGTTCAAAATAAACTGAGTGTTCTATATTTTATTTGCTAAATCTAGCAAACCTAACCCAAGAATTAGTTTCTTCTGTCTAGCATGAAGACAAAACACAAGAAGAACATTCTGCTTCCAGGTTAGGAGTCATTTAAAATAGTAAATTACAGAAATAATATTTTTAACAAGATGATAAGATATAAAAATAGTTATATATTTTGGGATTAAGTGTTGCAAGTTATAATTATTGATTGGTTATTAGATTTATAAAACTCACCAAATAAAAGTATTAATTTATTCATTCCTAATCTAACATATAGTGTTTCAAAGCACAAAATCTGGACTAAAAAAATCTACTTTCTATTTTCCAAAAGTCATAAATAGTTACATTAAACATTATTTATGTTCATTATTATTATTTAAAAGATACGACATGTTTAAGAGCACATAGAATTGTGGTAAAAAATTACTTCTAAGAGGTTAAATGGTAGTATCAATCAATGCTCTTAGGTATTAAGCAGTTCGAGAATGATATCATTAGTCTAACATGGTGTTTACTTCAAAGATGATATCGAATATGTTATTTAGATTACTATGCCTAATGTATCTATCAAAAAATAAGCACTATTATCTAATTCGTATAATTTTTAATACCTTTTAGATTTACCACCACCTCTTTCATATAAATCTCCATAACTTCCTTTTTCATAATAGTCCACTCTTCTCTCATATTCTGTCTTCCCATCATAACTTCCCTTTTTCTGGAAACTCTCTCTTCTACCCCAATCTTCATCATTTCTTTTTTCCATTCTCCATTCCCATCCTTTAC